>NC_066585.1:193896279-194201427 GCF_024323335.1 Lathyrus oleraceus
GTGGATTCACGCGGCTGGGGCAGTCTCGTCGACTCTCCATCAAAAACTCAAGTATGTCTGGAACGGTCAGATTGTGACCGTGTGTGGCGAAGAAGAGATTCTGGTGAGTCACCTATCCTCGTTCAAGTATGTCGAGGTAGATGGCGAGATCCACGAAACCTTGTGCCAGGCATTTGAGACCGTGGCGCTTGAGAAGGTAGCTTATGCTGATCAGAGGAAGCCAGGTGCTTCAATTGCATCCTACAAGCAAGCCAAGGAGGTGGTTGATTCCGGCAACGCTGAGGGCTGGGGCAAGATGGTTGACTTGCCTATCAAGGAAGACAAGTTCGGTATTGGTTATGAGCCTCTCCAAGAAGAGCAAAGTGTGGGTCCGAGCACCTTTACCAGCGCCGGGCTGATGAATCATGGAGACGTCTTTGCAACCGGTGGTGAAGACTGTGACAGTGATTGTGATTTGGACATCTGGGTCCGCCCTTGTGCACCAGGGGAGTCTATCAATAATTGGACGGCTGAAGAAGTGGTTCAAGTTACTCTTCTGACAGAGTAATTTTCCTTTGTTTTTTTCATTTTTGCATGAAAACACTGCGCTCTGCCCAAGGCGTAGTGGTTCATTGTAGGGCCTCGTCATGTTTTAATGATTATCATAAATAAAGGACGTTTTGCAATCAAATTTTGAGATCTTTGTCTTTCTATTTTGGTTTTCACTCTTTTCAAAATAATAAAAATGGCAATGTTTTTGTTTTTTTGTAACTTTATTGAAATCTTTTTCTAAAAACAAAACATTAAACATGCAGAAGTGATCTTTTGGCATCCACTGTGAACAATCCTGTTATGGCTCAGTATGATTTTGATAATCCCATCTACCAAGCTGAAGAGGAGAGTGAGGAAGACTGTGAACTCCCCGCAGAATTGGTCAGATTGCTGAAGCAGGAGGAAAGGGTCATCCAACCTCATCAGGAGGAGTTGGAGATTGTTAATCTGGGTACTGAGGACGACAGAAGAGAGATCAAGATTGGGGCTGCTTTAGAGGACTCTGTCAAGAGGAGGCTGATTGAGATGCTGAAAGAATATGTGGAAATATTCGCCTGGTCATATCAAGATATGCCTGGTTTGGATACAGACATTGTGGTGCATCGACTACCCCTCCAAGAAGAATGTCCGTCAGTCAAACAGAAGCTTCGCAGAACTAGTCCTGATATGGCTGTCAAGATCAAGGAAGAGGTTCAGAAGCAATGGGATGCAGGTTTTCTGGCTGTTACCAGTTATCCACCGTGGGTGGCCAACATTGTTCCCGTGCCGAAGAAGGATGGCAAAGTCAGAATGTGTGTCGACTACCGGGATTTGAACAGGGCGAGTCCGAAAGATGATTTCCCATTACCTCACATCGATGTATTGGTGGATAATACGGCTCAATCCTCGGTATTCTCTTTCATGGACGGTTTCTCTGGCTATAATCAGATCAAGATGGCGCCGGAGGACATGGAAAAGACGACATTCATTACACCTTGGGGCACATTCTGCTACAAAGTGATGCCATTTGGGCTGAAGAATGCCGGTGCTACCTATCAGAGGGCAATGACGACTCTCTTTCATGACATGATGCACAAAGAAATTGAAGTGTACGTGGATGATATGATTGCGAAGTCGCAGACAGAAGAGGAGCACCTGGTTAATTTGCAGAAGTTGTTTGACAGATTGGTCAAGTTCAAGCTGAGGCTGAATCCGAACAAGTGTACGTTTGGGGTGAGATCAGGGAAGCTGTTAGGCTTCATTGTCAGTGAAAAAGGGATTGAGGTTGATCCAGCTAAAGTCAGAGCTATTCAAGAGATGCCTGAACCGAAAACCGAAAAGCAAGTCCGTGGGTTTTTAGGGAGGTTGAACTACATTGCAAGGTTCATATTCACCTAACGGCCACGTGTGAACCAATTTTCAAACTGCTTAGAAAGAATCAGGCGATCAAGTGGAATGATGACTGTCAGAAAGCTTTTGACAAGATTAAGGAGTATTTACAGAACCCTCCAATCCTGATTCCTCCAGTTCCTGGGAGACCGTTGATAATGTACCTATCAGTTACCGAGAACTCGATGGGGTGTGTATTGGGGCAGCATGACGAGTCTGGTCGAAAAGAGCATGCCATATACTACCTTAGCAAAAAGTTTACCGACTGTGAAACAAGATATTCACTGCTCGAGAAAACTTGTTGTGCTTTGGCCTGGGCTGCTCGCCGACTAAGACAGTATATGTTGAACCATACTACTCTGTTGATTTCTAAGATGGATCCAGTAAAGTACATCTTTGAGAAGCCGGCTCTCACCGGACGTGTTGCTCGATGGCAAATGATTTTAACTGAATATGATATCCAGTACACGTCGCAGAAGGCTATCAAAGGTAGTGTATTGTCAGACTATCTTGTCGAGCAACCAATTGATGACTATCAGCCTATGATGTTTGAATTCCCTGATGAAGACATCATGTATCTGAAGATGAAAGATTGTGAAGAGCCACCTGTCGAGGAAGGACCGGATCCTGATGACAAGTGGACACTGATGTTTGATGGGGCTGTGAATATGAACGGTAATGGTGTTGGGGCAGTGTTGATCAATCCCAAAGGTGCTCATATACCTTTCTCTACCAGATTGACTTTTGACGTCACCAACAATGAAGCTGAGTATGAGGCTTGTATCATGGGGATAGAAGAAGCCATTGATCTGAGGATCAAGACTCTTGACATATTTGGAGATTCAGCTCTAGTGATCAATCAGGTCAATGGAGATTGGAATACGAACCAGCCGCATTTGATTCCGTATAGAGATTACACCAGAAGAATACTGACGTTCTTCAAGAAGGTTAAATTGTATCATGTCCCCCGGGATGAGAATCAGATGGCTGATGCTTTGGCTACGTTATCGTCCATGATAAAAGTTCATTGGTGGAATCATGTGCCACATGTTGCGGTGAATCGACTCGAGAGGCCTGCGTATGTGTTTGCACCGAGTCTGTTGCGATTGATGAAAAACCGTGGTATTATGACATCAAGAACTTCCTCAAGACTCAGGAGTATCCTGAAGGTGCGTCGAAGAATGATAAGAAGACCCTGAGAAGGCTAGCTGGAAGCTTTTATCTGAATCAGGATGATGTGCTGTACAAGAGAAACTTTGACATGGTCTTGCTCAGATGCGTGGATAGACACGAAGCAGACATGTTGATGCAAGAAGTGCACGAGGGTTCGTTTGGTACCCACGCTGGTGGTCATGCAATGTCCAAGAAATTGTTGAGAGCCGGTTATTACTGGATGACTATGGAATCCGATTGCTTCAAATATGCTCGGAAGTGCCATAAGTGTCAGATCTATGCTGATAAGGTGCATGTACCACCAAGCCCGTTAAATGTCATGAACTCGCCTTGGCCGTTTGCCATGTGGGGCATCGATATGATTGGGAAGATCGAGCCTACTGCTTCTAATGGGCATCACTTCATCTTGGTCGCGATTGATTACTTCACCAAGTGGGTGGAAGCAGCTTCATATGCCAACGTCACCAAACAAGTGGTTGCCCGGTTCATCAAGAAAGAAATCATCTGTCGTTATGGAGTCCCTGAGAGAATCATCACTGACAATGGTTCGAATCTCAACAACAAAATGATGAAAGAACTGTGCAGAGATTTCAAGATCGAACATCACAATTCTTCTCCTTACAAACCGAAGATGAACGGTGCTGTAGAGGCAGCAAATAAAAACATCAAGAAGATTGTGCAGAAAATGGTCGTTACGTACAAAGATTGGCATGAGATGCTGCCTTTCGCTTTGCATGGGTACCGTACCTCAGTGCGTACGTCGACCGGGGCAACCCCTTACTCCCTTGTGTATGGTATGGAAGCAGTCCTACCAGTTGAGGTGGAGATCCCTTCTCTGAGGGTATTATTGGATGTCAAGCTGGACGAAGCCGAGTGGATTCGAACAAGGTTTAATGAGTTAAGCCTTATCGAAGAAAGACGGTTAGCAGCTGTGTGCCATGGGCAGTTATATCAGAGAAGGATGAAGCGAGCCTTTGATCAGAAAGTGCGTCCTCGGACATTTCAGACTGGTGATCTAGTTTTGAAGAGGATCCTTCCTCCTGGTACAGATAACAGGGGCAAGTGGACTCCTAATTACGAAGGTCCATATGTTGTGAAGAAGGTTTTCTCCGGTGGAGCCTTGATGCTTACAACTATGGATGGTGAAGATTTCCCGTCCCCTGTTAACTCAGATATAGTCAAAAAATACTTCGCATAAATTGACCTGCTGGACAAAAAGAATAAAAGAGTCCAGGCAAAAAAGGGGCATCCCGGCGAACCAAAAAACAGAAAGAAAAGGTTTGGGCAAAAATTAGGGATAAAAATGAAAAGAATTGTACACCCGGTAAGTCGAAAACCCGCAAGGGCGGCTTAGGCAAAAATGGGTATCCCGGTGGATTGAAAACCCGAAAGGGCGATCCAACCAAAAGAGGGATTAAAGCGAAGACTACAGTCTGAGTTATCTGTACTTCATCGCGCTTCGTCAGATGCCATCTCGAAAGATGTGATCGGTCCAGTCAGTCTTCTCAGAAAGCAAGGAGTTGGGAGGAAACTGATGATCTATGAGTTATAACAGAGTTGGGAAACAGTGGATGCCGTGTTCACATTTCCATTAGGATAGTTTATTTTCCTTTTATGCGCAATTACCTCTTCCTAGGAATTGCTTCCCAATGTATTTGCCTTTTCAGGCACATTTTCAATCAATAAAAGTCGTTATTCAGATAAATTGCTCTCTTGTTTTTACTTTTACTGTTTTGTTTGCAAAAACGTCCGAATTTTTGATAAACATTGCATATAAAAACATGAAGGCTAAACAATAACCTGCAAAAGGTTAAAACATTTGAAAATCATTTTTGAATGTTGAGGACACTTGAGCATATCTTGTCCATGTACCCCCTGGGGGCATCTGTTATTCCGTTTTGCAGGTCATCACTTGTGAGCATTCCCCAGCAGTTATTTCCCAGAACAAAGCTATTTCTCCTAGCTATAGATTGTGTGGGTCGTCCCCGAGCGGAGCGGGTTTTAATGAAATATTTCTCCAGCAGAGTTATCCCATCAGTGGATTGGGCAGGTTCCCGTAGCAGAGTGGCACCCCCAGCTGAGTTCATTCCCACTTGTGGATTGTGTGGGTTGTCCCCAGCGGAGTAGTATTTATTTCCCAAAGTAGAGTTGATCCTACTTGTGGATTGGTTGGCTCTCCCCAGTGAAGTCGCCTGATTATCCCTAGCAAGTCGTCTTGTTACTCCCAAGCAAGGTTTGTCTTTCCCCAGCAGGGTGGAAGTTGACGTGGTTATAAGATCCTCAACACTGTTCCTGGAGTTCCCCGGTGTTGTCTCTGGAGGAGACGTGTGTTTATGCATTCATCATTTAGATAAGCATAGCATATTGCATCATTAGTGCATAGCATTTCCATGATCATGGGGCATTGTGTAAACCCCCTTGTTGGAGTTAACCCTTTGTGCTCATCCTATCGATGACTGGTTACTTTTCCGTGGTTTTCTGCCTACTAACCGGTAGATGTAATCCCCTCTTTGCAGTTATCAGTATCCGGTTTGTGATATTGATATTCTTTCCCCTCTGGATACTTGCCTTGATCAAGCAGTATTGTCCCCATTGGGTCTTCCCTTTCTTTTTGGATACTTGCTCCGAGTAAGCAACTTTATCCTCTTTTGATTAGTCATCTTTTGCATACCTAGTCCTGGTACCCTGATGCCTTTCTTTTCGGTCGTTTATCCATCTAACAACCTACAACCCGGTTATGGATAATCTTCCATGCGAGTGTATTATCTACGTTTTGACGCTATAGATAATATGTCTCATGCACTTTTTGGTCAATCTTTCGATTGTTATCTCCAGCAGAGTAAGATTCGTATTCCTTGTGGAATCAAATGTCCATCCTTTAACAAGACTGCTTTTCTAGTCCTCTTCAGGATGTTGAGTGTTTTGGAACACAAACCAATTTTCCGGTATTCAGACCGAAGTGGCATTCAGGCCAATTTTCCGGTATTCAGACCGAAGAAGTTTCCGACGATCAGGTCGATGTACTTATGTTTTTTCCGGTATTCAGACCGAAGAAGTTTCCGACGATCAGGTCGACGTACTTATGATTTTTCCGATTTTCAGATCGAAGAAGTTTCCGACGATCAGGTCGATGTACTTATGGAACTCAGGCCAATTTTCCGGTGTTCAGACCGAAGTGGCGTTCAGGCCAATTTCCGATTTTTAGATCGAAGAAGTTTCCGACGATCAGGTCGATGTACTTATGTTTTTTGCGGTATTCAGACCGAAGAAGTTTCCGATGATCAGGTCGATGTACTTATGTTTTTTCCGGTATTCAGACCGAAGAAGTTTCCGACGATCAGGTCGATGTACTTATGATTTTTCCGATTTTCAGATCGAAGAAGTTTCCGACGATCAGGTCGATGTACTTATGGCACTCAGGCCAATTTTCCGGTGTTCAGACCGAAGTGGCGTTCAGGCCAATTTCCGATTTTTAGATCGAAGAAGTTTCCGACGATCAGGTCGATGTACTTATGTTTTTTCCGGTATTCAGACCGAAGAAGTTTCCGACGATCAGGTCGATGTACTTATGATTTTTCCGATTTTTAGATCGAAGAAGTTTCCGACGATCAGGTCGATGTACTTATGGCACTCAGGCCAATTTTCCGGTGTTCAGACCGAAGTGACGTTCAGGCCAATTTCCGATTTTCAGATCGAAGAAGTTTCCGACGATCAGGTCGATGTACTTATGGCACTCAGGCCAATTTTCCGGTGTTCAGACCGAAGTGACGTTCAGGCCAATTTCCGATTTTTAGATCGAAGAAGTTTCCGACGATCAGGTCGATGTACTTATGGCACTCAGGCCAATTTCCGATGTTTCAGATCGACATCAAATCTCTCATATACCGATGTTCAGTACTCAGACTGACGAGCGGCGCTCAGGCCATGGTTATCCCTGTGTTACCATTTATTTTGGTATCCAGGTCGACGTTTCTGTTTCGGTATTCAGGCCGATTTCTTTTTTCCGTTCCAGACGGATTTTTCTTTCAAGACTGTTTCTTCGCCGATCCTGACAGGCGTTGTTAATTATTTTCCCAGCAGGGTGCAAATTTCTACGGTTCTTAGTATTCAATCCCTGTTTACCCTGAAAGTCTGACAACCATCGCTATCATCCGTTCGGGTTCCCAGCTGATTGAATAGGGGCTGCTGTAGCACCTCAAATTTGCACCTATCATTGTACATACATTCTCATATTAGGTCATAACATAACATGGTCCACTGCATAGCATTGCATTGTCCCTTTGCCTCAAGTGCAAGATCATTCAGTCAGAATTAGGTCAAACTGGTCAGGAGATCAGTCAGTCAAGCAAGCAAGTGCAATTTCCAAGGAGGCAAAGCCCTAGGGTTGGTCCAACATGTTCACATGACCTAGGGGTCCCTTGAAAGTGTTTTGGTCAAAGATTGGATGTTCAGAAGTCATCAGTCAATGCACAGTCCACCAGAAACCCTAAAAAGTCAACCATGGTCAACTGTGCCTGATTTTATGAATTTCAAGGTGGGAATTGGTTTGAGAGGGTTCATTCATGTCCATATAGGCCTCATATAACATGTCAAACTGTAGGAGAATTGCCATCCAAGGCGCAGCGGAATTTAAAATTTCTCCATTAGTGATGCTTACGAATGAGCATGATCAGTGATAGAATCGTTACCTCTTGTGGCGATTCAAACCTTTGGTGCAGATCTCTGATAATGATCGAATCCTTTGAAGCAAATCCACGGGGCGATCACGAACGTTGAATGATGACAACGTCTCTACTCAGTCCACACGAACGGATTCCTTCAATCGCAGTGCTAGCTGTTTGTGAATGAAGGCTTTGAGTGAGGGAAAGAGAGATACGAAATTCCAACTCTTCAGTTGTGTTGTATTCCCTTTTCAAAGCTTCTGCACAAGAGCTTTATTTATAGAACCACTTGTGTGGGCTTCAAGTCAAAAAGCCCACTTAAGTGCATTTTGGCCTATATCTCATAATATGCCAAAATCACTTAAGTATTTGGTACCTTACCATATTTCGTATTCAGCTTAAGTACACCGTACCTTACGATGTTCCTTAATTATTCTATCTCTCATCAATCCGTCCTTTGTGTGTGACCCTATAGGTTTTCGCGACGCTGGCAATTATATTAAATCACGCATTTAACATAATAAACAGTGAGCGGTATCTAGCAACACATCACTGCTACCCAAGTCACGAAAATGTCATGTGATCTGACAAAACCTCCTGTGATAATAATTATGTGTATAATTACCCCTTTGCCCTTATGTCTATATTGAACACAAGGTATAGACCATGTCACCCTTGTCCAGTTCAATATTGGGCCCATAGACATTTATCCTGTTAAGCAAGATTGGCAAATTCCATCTAGGACACTCATGTCCCTCAGCATGCTTCGTGGAGTACCCATCAACTGTCTTTATGGTTATCCAGTTACGGACAACGTTGGATCAACAATAAAGCACTCGACTCTACATCTAGGATCCATAGTGGTTTCAGGTCGAAGAGTGGTATACACTATTATCACCATGAGAATAACTTATGACACTTTGCATAACTTTCTATATAGTATTCTCATAGCGGGTCAATCCAGTATGAATATTACTCTTAATATTCATACCTATGTTTAAGACTTGATAACTCTTTATCCATGATCCATGAGACGTGATCATCAGTCTACAAACATAATAGTCTCCATGCTTTAATGTTATCCCATTTCATAATAAAGCTTGACTACGGACACTTTAAGAATAGTGTCCTTATGTTTAATGTGATCTCATGATTAAGTCATACTTGATACATTAAATGGACTATCTATTCCAGGGACTTTATTAAACAAACATAATAAAGAAAAATGCCTTTTATTATTAATAAATAATTCGATACAAGTACCAAAAGTATTGGCCTCTAGGGCTTACACCAACAATCTCCCACTAGCACTAGAGCCAATTAGACATATCCCTAATGCCCATAGATCTAGTATGGCCATCATGCTTCTGCTGCGCAAGAGGCTTTGTCAGTGGGTCAGCAATATTGTCGAGTGTAGGTACTCTACATATTTTCACATCTCCTCTATCTATTATCTCTCGAATGAGGTGATAACGCCTAAGTATGTGTTTGGATCGTTGGTGAGATCTAGGCTCCTTAGCTTGTGCGATAGCACCATTGTTATCACAATAGAGACCAATGGGATCCACAATGCTAGGAACTATGTCAAGTTCACTAACGAACTTTTTGATCCAAACAGCTTCCTTTGCTGCACTTGAGGCAGCAATATACTCGGCCTCGGTTGTAGAATCAGTAACTGTATCTTGCTTTGAACTTTTCCAGCTCACAGCGCCACCGTTTAAGCAAAACACATAACCAGATTGCGATCTAAAGTCATCCTTGTCTGTCTGGAAGCTAGCATCGGTGTAACCAATTACAGCCAATTCTTCCTGACCTCCATATATCAAGAATGAGTCCTTAGTCCTTCTCAAGTACTTAAGGATATTCTTAACAGCTACCCAATGGGCATCACCAGGATCAGATTGGTATTTACTCGTTGCACTTAAAGCATACGAGACATCTGGTCGAGTACATAACATGGCATACATGATAGATCCTATTGCAGATGCATATGGAATCTTATTCACGCGTTCCCTTTCTTCCTTAGTTGAAGGGGATTGTGTTTTTGATAGACACATGCCATGTTGCATAGGTATGAATCCTTTCTTGGAATCATGCATATTAAAGCGTCTCAGCACTTTGTCTATGTATGTACTCTGACTTAGGCCAAGCAGTTTTTGTGATCTATCTCTATAGATTCTGATTCCTAATATATAGGCTGCTTCACCTAGGTCCTTCATAGAAAAGCATTTCCCCAACCAAGTCTTTACTTGTTGCAGGGTAGGGACATCGTTTCCAATGAGTAATATGTCATCTACATATAATACCAGGAACACGATCATGCTCCCACTAACCTTCTTGTAGACACAAGGCTCATCTTCGTTCTTAATGAATCCATATTGTTTTACCGTTTCATCAAAACGAAGATTCCAGCTTCTGGAAGCTTGCTTCAATCCATAGATTGATCTTTGTAGCTTACATATCTTATGGGCTTCTTCTGGTATGTCAAATCCTTCAGGCTGTGTCATGTACACATCCTCAAGAAGATTCCCATTAAGGAAAGCAGTTTTGACATCCATTTGCCATATTTCATAATCATGATATGCAGCGATAGCAAGTAAAATTCGAATAGATTTAAGCATTGCAACTGGTGAAAAGGTTTCATCATAGTCAACACCATGAATTTGTTTATATCCTTTTGCAACCAGTCTTGCCTTATAGGTATGTACCTTACCATCCATGTCAGTCTTCTTTTTGAAGACCCACTTGCATCCTATAGGATTAACTCCTACAGGAGGCTCTACCAAGTTCCAAACTTGGTTCGTGTACATGGAATCTATTTCGGATTTCATGGCCTCTAGCCACTTCTCAGACTCGGGACCAGTTATGGCCTCTTGGTAGGTCACAGGCTCATCTTGATCCATGAGTAATACATCACCTTGATCTGTTATGAGATATCCATATCTTTCAGGTAGGTGACGTATCCTGCTTGACCTACGCTGGTCTTGTTCTACTTGAGCAGGTTGTTCTTCCACAACTACTTGTGTTTCCTGCTCTAATTCCTCCATAGGTGTATCAATGCTTTGCGATTCTTGAATTTCTTCAAGCTCTACTTTCCTCCCACTGGTTCCTTTGGAAATAAAATCCTTTTCTAGGAAAACTCCAGTTCGAGCGACAAACACTTTGCCCTCAGAAGGATTGTAGAAGTAATATCCTCTTGTTTCTTTAGGATACCCCACAAATAAGCATTGGTCAGATTTGGGCTCAAGCTTAGTTGAAATTTGTCGTTTCACATAAACTTCGCAACCCCAAATCTTCATGTAAGACATATGTGGTCTCTTACCACTCCATATCTCATATGGTGTTTTATCAACCTTTTTGGATGGAACACGGTTAAGTGTGTAAGCTGCTGTCAATAGCGCATGTCCCCAAAAGGAGTTTGGAAGATCGGCGTGACTCATCATGGATCGGACCATGTCCAACAGGGTTCGATTTCTTCTCTCAGATACACCATTCCATTGGGGTGTTCCAGGAGGAGTAAGTTGGGATAGTATCCCACACTCTTTTAGATGGTCATCAAACTCTAGGCTTAAATACTCACCACCTCGATCTGATCGAAGAGTTTTAATATTCTTATCTAGTTGGTTTTGTACTTCATTCTTGAATTCCTTGAACTTTTCAAAGGACTCTGATTTGTGTTTCATTAAATACACATAACCATATCTACTGAAATCATCAGTAAATGTGATGAAGTATTGAAAACCTCCTCTGGCTGGTATGTTCAGTGGTCCGCATACATCAGTATGTATGAGGGCCAAAAGATCATTAGCTCTTTCACCTTTTCCTGTGAATGGGGACTTTGTCATCTTTCCAATGAAACAAGATCTGCATGTCTCATATGATTCATAATCAAAAGAGTCCAAGAGTCCATCTTTATGGAGTTTGGAAATGCGTTTCTCATTTATGTGGCCTAACCGACAATGCTAAAGGTAAGTTGGATTTAACTCATTTGGTTTCATCCTTTTAGTATTAATGTTATAAATAGGCATTTCAAGATCAAGGACATATAGTCCATTGTTCATCTGTGCAGTAGCATAGAATATATCATTCAAATAAATTGAGCAACAATTGTTCTTTATTATAAATGAAAAACCAAACTTGTCCAAACAAGAAACGGAAATAATATTCCTGCTAATTGCAGGTACATAATAACAGTTCTCTAACTGAATTATTAAACCACTAGGTAAAGTCAATCCATAAGTTCCTACGGCTAAAGCAGCAACCTTTGCTCCATTTCCAACTCGTAGGTCGACTTCACCTTTTGCCAATTTTCTACTCCTTTTTAGTCCCTGCACATTTGTACAAATGTGAGAACCACATCCAGTATCTAATACCCATGTCACAGAAGTAGATAAATTAATTTCAATAACAAAAATACCTGAAGTTGAAGTCTCTACTCCATTCTTCTTATCTTCCAGGTACTTTGGGCAGTTTCTCTTCCAGTGTCCGGTTTTACCGCAATGGAAGCAGGTGCCTGCTTTTGCTATGCCTCCACTAGGCTTCAAAGCAGCAACGGTGGGTTTGGGTTTGACAACTTCCTTGCCTTTCCCTTTATCACCCTGCTTGATGGGCCTTTTGTTCTGTCTCTTTCCATTTCCGATCATCAGAATGGACTTCCCTTTTGACTTCAGATTCTGCTCAGCCGTTCTTAACATGGCTAGCAGCTCAGGAAGCGATTTGTCCATATCATTCATATTGAAATTTAGGACAAACTGACTGAATCTATCTGGCATCGATTGCAAGATCAAATCAGTCGCAAGTTCCTTTCCGAGGGGAAAACCCAGTCTGTCAAGGTTTTCCACATACCCAATCATCTTGAGTACATGGGGACCTACAGAGGCTCCCTCAGCTAACTTGCCTTGAAAAAGGGCTTTTGAAACTTCAAACCTCTCATGCCTTGCTTGCTCTTGATAGAGCAACTTCAGGTGTTCGATCATATCGAATGCTGACATGTTCTCATGTTGCTTTTGCAATTCTGAGTTCATGGTAGCTAGCATGAGACAAGCAGTTTCATTGGCATCATCGACATGCTTCTTATAAGCATCTCTTTCTGCCTTAGGTGCAGAACTAGGAGGTTCCTCTTCAGGAACAGGTGTCTCCAAGACATATAGCTTTTTATCATGTTTGAGGACAATCCTCAGGTTTCGGTGCCAATCCAGAAAATTTGTCCCAGACAATTTTTCCTTGTCAAGGATCGATCGCAAAATGTTGTTAGAGGTGTTTGTTGTCATGGTAATCTACATAAGAAATAATGAAAATATAAGTATCATTGGCATATTTAATTAGGCCTTTAATTAAACATGCTCCCACTATTTTACTCAAAACAAATGACCCTCATCATCTGATTCGGAAAATCCCGTTGGAAGATTTTCTAGTGGGTTGAGATCCATATTTCACTTCGTTCTAAGTCCGCGTAGGCGGATTACACAAAACTAGGTTATTTAGGTAGGAACTCCTTCCAATTGTATCTCATACAACTCTCGAAAATTTCAATTGGGTGAATAACTCCTTATTCCAATCCATCATATGGATTATTCCCAACTCTTGCTTCTAAACATATATATAATCTTATTATAATTTGTTTAGTTAAGTTTGACCCATTGTTTTAACAGTTGGATATTACAATTATCCCATTGCACCTTACTAATATATAGATCATGCACCTCGCGTAGGCGAAACCTACATTATCCATTACTGGTCTTGATGAGTGTTAAAACTTGGAAAGCATAAACTTAATATTTAATTTGAGGGAATTGCAATTTTTTTCTGATCTCACCGGCTTGTTTATCATATAAACCGTCTCTCACATGCATCAATATACATTCACATGCATCAACATACATACAAATAAAATGAAACAGTTATGGCCCCTAGCGCAATTGTTCTCCCAAGCCAATGAGAGAACCTAAGCTAACCTACAACGATCTAAGCTTCTCCAAGCAAGATCTTCAAGGTTGTCCTCCTTTGGCACTGACTTCTTTGCTTTCTTCATATCATTACATTACATGAAAGAAACTCGTTTTACATACGAGGGAGTGAGATGAGAAAAGAAGTTACATTTGGGAGATTAAGAGAGAGGCACGACACGCAGGTCGTATTTTAAAATCCAAAACAAAACAAAGGAAAACTAAGGCCATAACCGATCACCACAAGACAATAATAAACACTTTATTATTATTATTAATTCCTTTAATTAATAAAATCAAATTAAATTTCGACGACCGATCACACTACGCAGAGTTAGCCGGGGGTCCGCTGGAACGGGTGTTCCGCTGCCCGGTCAGCGGACAGGGGTCAAGGGGGCAGCGCCCCTTGCGGGGTCGAAGGGGCAGCGCCCCTGCTCGAAAATTTTAATGAACAATTCATTTAAAATTGACGTCGTTTTTCGTATCAACACTTGATACTTCAAAACACTTTTTCTAGCCGAACGGGTGAATTTTTCCTTGCGTTAACCGGTTAACCATATGCGTTAACCGGTTAACACTGTTTGAAAACATTTAGAAAACTCTTTTCTGCCTTGCGTTAACCGGTTAACCAAATGCGTTAACCGGTTAACACTGTTTGAAAATCTCAAAAATTTTATTTCGCATTCCGTTAACCGGTTAACCATATGCGTTAACCGGTTAACACTGTTCCAAAAATTAAAAAAAAAAATTATTTCGTATTACGTTAACCGGTTAACCATACGCGTTAACCGGTTAACACTGTTCGGAAAAGTGTTTAGGACGCACAACTCTTGTGCAATCAAACCCCAATCGCATAACTCTCTAACAACACAACCCTTGTGTCGTCACTAACCCTGATGCACCAATTTCAGACCGTCAAACACATCTCGATTGTTAATTCAGTATGATTGATCAACATGTCATTGCTTCACCATACTAATGTCGGATCAAGAAGCAAATGACCATTGATCGCTCAAAGGAAAACAATCATCGAGGGTTTGAATGAACGAAACAAGAACACTATATCATATATAATGTATTTTGCATCAGGATTACATATATCACATATATGTAACTTGATCGATCTCAATTTAACCTTTGATTCATTCTGTCTTTAATCATATTATTACAGAACAAAAACAGTTATCAGATTCATGGTTTCGTAAGTGGCTCTGATACCACTGTAGGAGAATTGCCATCCAAGGCGCAGCGGAATTTAAAATTTCTCCATTAGTGATCCTTACGAATGAGCATGATCAGTGATAGAATCGTTACCTCTTGTGGCGATTCAAACCTTTGGTGCAGATCTCTGATAATGATCGAATCCTTTGAAGCAAATCCACGGGGCGATCACGAACGTTGAATGATGACAACGTCTCTACTCAGTCCACACGAACGGATTCCTTCAATCGCAGTGCTAGCTGTTTGTGAATGAAGGCTTTGAGTGAGGGAAAGAGAGATACGAAATTCCAACTCTTCAGTTGTGTTGTATTCCCTTTTCAAAGCTTCTGCACAAGAGCTCTATTTATAGAACCACTTGTGTGGGCTTCAAGCCAAAAAGCCCACTTAAGTGCATTTTGGCCTATATCTCATAATATGCCAAAATCACTTAAGTATTTGGTACCTTACCATATTTCGTATTCAGCTTAAGTACACCGTACCTTACGATGTTCCTTAATTATTCTATCTCTCATCAATCCGTCCTTTGTGTGTGACCCTATAGGTTTTCGCGACGCTGGCAATTATATTAAATCACGCATTTAACATAATAAACAGTGAGCGGTATCTAGCAACACATCACTGCTACCCAAGTCACGAAAATGTCATGTGATCTGACAAAACCTCCTGTGATAATAATTATGTGTATAATTACCCCTTTGCCCTTATGTCTATATTGAACACAAGGTATAGACCATGTCACCCTTGTCCAGTTCAATATTGGGCCCATAGACATTTGTCCTGTTAAGCAGGATTGGCAAATTCCATCTAGGACACTCATGTCCCTCAGCATGCTTCGTGGAGTACCCATCAACTGTCTTTATGGTTATCCAGTTACGGACAACGTTGGATCAACAATAAAGCACTCGACTCTACATCTAGGATCCATAGTGGTTTCAGGTCGAAGAGTGGTATACACTATTATCACCATGAGAATAACTTATGACACTTTGCATAACTTTCTATATAGTATTCTCATAGCGGGTCAATCCAGTATGAATATTACTCTTAATATTCATACCTATGTTTAAGACTTGATAACTCTTTATCCATGATCCATGAGACGTGATCATCAGTCTACAAACATAATAGTCTCCATGCTTTAATGTTATCCCATTTCATAATAAAGCTTGACTACGGACACTTTAAGAATAGTGTCCTTATGTTTAATGTGATCTCATGATTAAGTCATACTTGATACATTAAATGGACTATCTATTCCAGGGACTTTATTAAACAAACATAATAAAGAAAAATGCCTTTTATTATTAATAAATAACTCGATACAAGTACCAAAAGTATTGGCCTCTAGGGCTTACACCAACAATAACATCATCATGGAAGAATTTGAAGCCAGACAAGAAATTTCCAAAAATAGAAAGTTGACCTGTAATTGGAATTTGCCAAAAATGGAAAGTCTTGATCCTCAAACTTACATCATGATACAAGCTTCAAATGGATTTTTGCCCAACATGAAAGTTGAAGATCTTGTTCTCCCATTTCCAAAAAGTCCAAGAACACTCAATTCCCATGTATGGTTGGCAAGTTATGATCAATTCATTCTCCAAAAATTTTGAGCTTCAAAAGGCCATATCTTCCAAACCATTTGGCCAAATTGGGTGGGGTTTTTTTGCTACAAGTCACATTTGATGTCCTCTATCCAAATATGTCATCACCATTCACCAAAAGTTCACCAATCAAAATGGCATTTTTGAACTAGCATGAATTATTTTCAAGTGAAGCAAAAAATGACTTTCCAAAATAACCACTTCCAACACATTTTGCCAATTGGATAAGTTCTGAAATGATGTTTTGAACATGTTAGAGGCCCAATTTCGCAACTGTAAGCCTTGCACATGTCACTTAAGTGAAAATCATCAAAATTAGCCAAAACACCTTCATTTTGCAAAAATGCCAATTACCACTTTGATTAATCATGCTTAGAACCTTAAACAGCAGTATATACATCTTTTTCTGCTGAAACCAACCCTAGCAGCCACAATTCCAAAACAGAAAATTCATTTCTCTCAAACACACCATTTTCTCATTTTGCATTTTCTGCCAAAAACCTCAAGAGAACTCGAGCCTTGGTTGGTTGCTGCATCATATACCATCCTTGTTGAACTCATTACAAGCCTCAAGCCATCACTGTAGCATCATTTTCCACGACTGTCTCAACCACCTACATCAATGGCAGATCTTGATTTGAGCAAAACCAAACATTCCTGAGCCAAACTTCCTTCTCCATTCACCTTTTGGAAGCTTATAGCACATCTGTTTCGAGCATTTGAGGCCAAACAACCACTGTAGCTCAACTGCACTTCAAATTTGGTAAGGTTTCGATTTTCACTATTCTTAAAACTATGCTATGCTTATGATAGATCTTACTCTGCTGATTATTATGAGCTTTTAATCGTGCAAAATGGTTGAGTGATGAGTGAGTAATCTGGCTTTGAAGTTTCATGTTCAAATTTGTTTTTGTTTGGTTCTTGGTTGATAGCTCGATTCAATGAAAATTATGGTTGGATTCATGATGTGTGTTGCTTGCTGATTCTAATGGTATGTTGAATTTCCAAAACTGTGACAAAAATTTTCCACGAGTTGTTGATGAAGATGATGAACACTGTAACTACGTAAACCCTAATTCCATGTTAAAGCCCAGAATCGCGTTTGGCTTCTTTGTGTTGCATGAGGACACTGTACTATTGCCATGCACGTATCACCGCCTGCCACGTTTCTTTTCAATACGCCCCGTTTTACTAACAGTTCCAAATATTTACCAGATTGCCACTCCGTGTTTCATTATTTAAATAAATCCATTAAATCATTTTATCCTTTTAATATTTATTTCATTTTGACTACCAGCTTACAAAATTCATAAGTCAACCATTTTTGATCCAAAATTAATGAGATTTTTTGCATGATGTTCATCTTGATCTCTAGTTTTTAATCATGATTTTTCCAGAATTTTTGGATGAATGGTTTTTAATTGGTGCTAGGGTTTATGACATGTGCTCACTTTTTGTACCCTTTGCCAAATCCTTTGTGAAATGATGATGCTTTATCCAATGGCTTCCAAATTTTTTGTGCTTAAACTAGACACATTCATGGTGATTTTGGTGTAGAGTTTGTGGATTTATCATCTCTGGTTTGTGAGTTATGATTTTTTGAATTAGGGTGTGACAATTTGTGTCACACCATTGATGTGCAACTTCATGATTTTCATTACCATGCTTCTTGAACTAAAATTGACTTGAATTTTTGCATGAATGTACTCTTGGATGTCTAGTTTACATGTAAATTTTCTTGGAATTATTTGTGGCATTTCCTAATTGTTTGAGATTTTCTCCCCTGTTTAGTCATATGTTGACTTTTTGTGACACATGTTCCCATTTCATTTGTGAAATTCTCATTACTTTATTGGATAAACTTGAAATTTGACATATGATTAGTAGACATCTTAAGCTTTGTCTTGGTTTTAATCCCATTCATTTCTCATATGTTATCACTGATTTATGAATTATTGAAGTTGGTGCATGTTTGGTTGACTTCTTTGAGCATGCTTAAACTTGCCTTGCCTTTCTGATTTTCATTGACCAACTTCCCATGATCCAAATGATCTGAAATTTGATATGCATACCATGTTATGGATTATGATTGATCATGAATTATTTGATGATTTATTGAATTGTTTATGATTGGTTTTGAGTTAAGTCTTGCTGTTGACTTCTATGAGCTTCCATATGCCATGCTTTGACCTAATTTGTGTATGAAATCATATTGATGCATGATATGAACATGGGACCAATTGAGTTTGCTTCTTGATTATTTAAACTTGATTTTGGTTGAATTTCATTTGCTGTTTTGACTTTCTCATCCCCTTTTGACCCTAGGCTTGTCCTAGTGGTCCTGTTGCTCATGTTTGAGTTCATGTTTTCAGGTTAAGCAACAAATGCTTCAAAGAGATCATTACAATGTGATTGAGTTTGATTTGATTATCATGACTAACTTGTTTGTTTTGTAGCTTGCTTGGCTCATATGCTTGAGCCTTATGCATTGCACAGTTAACTGACTGTGTTGACTGTTGATTTCTATCTCATTTTGCTTTAACTTTGAGTTGTGTACTGATTCTGTTTGACTGGTTTCAGGTACCTTTAGTTGCTTATAGTTATTTAAGAACTTTTCTTTGCTTTGCTTAAGAGCAATTTGCATTGAGGTATAATTTCTTATCTTCATGTAGTCTGGAAGACCTGGCCTGTTACTTGACCAGGCAACTGTCTGAAGTCCTCCTTAAGAGGCAATGTTTGTGACTGTTTACATTTGTCCTTGTATAGAGTCAAAGACCTCCTAAGTGAAGAGGCAATTGGCAGAACCCAAGGGATATGCAACCTATCCCCTGCTATTCTGTGTGTCATCTGCTTTGCTCACACCACTGTGTTGATGCATTACAGATACAAACCCAAGATCTTGTACAATTGTACAGTTGAGTCAGTTTTAAATGTGTAGAAGGGTTTCCCCTTTCTGAACCCACACATTCTTGTCTTAAGCTCTCCCAGGCCAGGGATAAGAGCTGTGAAGTCTTATCTTCACTCACCTTTCATCTGCTTCACCTTAGCCCCTCAATGGCAAGGTTAAGAGCTAACACTACCCAGTTCCAGTGGTTTGTTTGTTGAGGTTGATATGACCCCTCGACTAAAACCTAACCTTGATTGAGCCCATTGCTTGCATATAGTGTGTGTTACTTGTGCTTGCGTGTTTGTTTGACTTGCTTCCTGTGCAAGTTAGGTTTAGTTTGACTTGCTTCCTGTGCAAGTTAGGTTAGGTGTGGCTTGCTTCCTGTGCAAGTCATGTTTAGGATAGGCTTGCTTCCTGTTCAAGTTAGCTAGAAACCTTAACTTAGGGACGACTTTGCATGACAACATCTAGGCTCGAGTCGTAGTCTCCCTAGTGTTGTGTCTCCCTCTGTTATCTGGTTAGGCTAGTCCTTTTTCCCTCCGTAGGGGAACTACGTCGCCCTGATCCTCATACCAGATGAGGTACGTAGGCAGGAGATGAGCTGATCTCTCCGGGCGCCCTTTTTCTTTCTTTGTGTGTGTTCTGGTTCGGAAGCTGATGTAAGTCCAGTGATTGGCAGTCAGGCTCCACGTTTGCCTGTGTTTGTTTGTGTGCGTGTTAGCCGAGCTACGAATGCTCTGATTCTTCTTCGTCCAAGAAGATACGTATGCATAGGATGCGATATCCTAGCGAGCATGTGTCGTTTCCCCAGTCCGAACTACTTCGACTCTGATGTCTATGCCTGATAGACTAAGTAGGCCCAGGAGGCGGTATCCTGCCGAGTCAGTTTCAGTCCTGTCTGTTTTCTTGGGTCTCTTTCAGCCAGTGTGTGTGTGTGTTTGAGCAGTGTTTTAGCAACCATTTTCCTTTCTATTGTGCGTGGATCCCGTCGAGTACGACGGATGCGTAGGGGTGCTAATACCTTCCCTTCGCATAACCGACTCCCGATCCCATTCTCTTTGGTCGCGAGACCATGCTTTTTCCAGGTTTACTCTGAGCGTTTCCTTTCCCTCTTTTGGGATAAATAACGCACGGTGGCGGCTCTGTTGTTCTTGTTTCCCGCCGGTTTTTCGCGTAATGCGACAGCTGGCGACTCTGCTGGGGAAGGAAAGTGAAGTTGACCTGTGCTGGTCCATCTTCCCTAAGCAAGTCTCTCCTAGCGCTCTCTAGGTTAGGGTTTTGGTTGCTTTGTGCTGTGTTTGGTTGCACTTGACCCATCAACTCAGGGAAGTGAAAGGAGAGGATGTTAGCAGAGCAAGGAGCAAGAAGAGATCTTACGAGGAGATGGAGTCCATGTTGGATGCAGAGCATAGGGAATGTTTGAGGCTGCAGAGAGCAGAAGCCAACTATCAAAAGAAGATCAGAGACCTGGAGAAGCAACTTAAAGACAAAGACGCCCAGTTGAAGAAAGAGCATGAGTTGAGACAGACATCAGAAGATTATCTTGGAGGAGAGGTTTTGGAGCTTAGAAGGCAATTGAAAGAGAAGATCACCCCTCTACCAGAATGTTCAGAATGCACACTGTTGATAGACCAGTGCCATTACCTGAAGACCCTCATTCCGGAAGACCGTCTGTCTTAGATTGCATCTTTGATGTATTTGTTGAGAATCACCTCCAGGCCTGTTGGATGGGATTCATTTGTTTGTACTCCGTCTTTTGGATCTTTGTTGTTGAGAATCACCTCCAGGCTTGTTGGATGGGATTCATTTGTTTGTACCCCGTTTCGGATTTTGTTGACTCTTGGTTGTATGACCTTTTTGCCCTTATGTATAGATAAGGTTGTTGGTATTTCCCTGTTGTTCTCATTTTCCCCTATATTGTATTGTTCTCTTGTTGCTGCAGGTTGCCATCTTTTGAGGATGGATCAGGCTCTTTGAATGCCTAAGAAATGAGCATATCATGTGCATCATACACATCATTAAACATCATACTCATATCATTTGCATAACAGGTGTTCTTGTGCCGTCTTCTCACTTTGGTTCCTGTGTTCAGGCAGGATAGCTGGTCAAAGACCGCACCGCTACTCAACAAGACTCAACCATCAAAGGAACATGGATCAAGTACAAGCTGAGCTAGCAGAGATGAGGGCTAACATGGCCCAGTTCATGCACATGATGCAAGGGGTTGCGCAAGGACAAGAAGAACTCCGAACTCTAGTTCAGAGGCAAGAAGCTGTAATTCCACCGCCCAACCAAGCTCTGCCAGAGGGAGGCCCGATTAATGATAACCCTGCTGCTGCTGTACCCATCAACGACTATGCTGTAGGTGGAGAGTTGAGAGGTATTCGAATCGACGGTCAACCGATTGCTCCAGATGCTGCTAATGCCAGGGTAATCCATGCTCCGACCCGTAACAGAGTTCCGATTGTTGACAGACAAGAGGATATGTTTACCTTACTCAGTGAAGACGAAGACATTCTGGGTAGAAATGATGCGAGAGATCGTAAAGTTGAGGCCCTTGCTGAGAAAATCCGGGCTATGGAATGTCAAAACTCCCTCGGTTTTGATGTTACCAACATGGGATTGGTTGAAGGCTTGAGAATCCCGCACAAGTTTAAAGCACCGTCATTCGACAAATACAACGGTACCTCTTGTCCTCGCACTCATGTGCAGGCATATTATCGAAAGATCTCGGCGTATACTGACGACGAGAAGATGTGGATGTATTTTTTCCAAGACAGCCTATCTGGGGCGTCTTTGGACTGGTACATGGAGTTGAAAAGGGAATCGATTAGATGCTGGAGGGATTTGGGTGAAGCATTCCTCAGACAGTATAAACACAATATGGATATGGCACCGACCCGGACTCAGCTGCAGAGTCTGTGTCAGAAAAACAATGAGAGCTTTAAAGAGTACGCCCAGAGATGGCGCGAGCTTGCTGCGAGAGTTCAACCCCCTATGCTGGAAAGGGAGTTGACAGACATGTTTATCAGCACTCTTCAAGGTGTGTATATGGACCGGATGGGAAGCTGCCCATTCGGAAGTTTTTCTGATGTCGTCATCTGTGGCGAGAGAACCGAAAGTCTGATCAAGGCCGGTAGGATTCAAGATGTGGGTTCGTCTTCGTCATCGAAGAAACCCTTCTCTGGGGCACCTCGCCGTAGAGAAGGAGAGACCAATGCTGTACAACATAGGGGGAATATGTACCGAGGAAGTGTGGGTAGAGAACAATATCGTCCAGTTGCTGCAGTGACCATTCCTGCACCTCAACCTCGTCAACAACAACAACAAAGGGTTCAACAACCGCAACAACAACAACAACAGCAACAACGTCCGTATCAGCCCAGACAAAGAATGGCTGATCGACATTTTGATCCGCTACCAATGTCATACGCCGAACTTTTGCCCGAACTACTCAGGTTGGGGTTTGTTGAGCTACGTACAATGGCTCCACCAACAGTGTTGCCTCCTGGATACGACGCCAATGTCCGTTGTGACTTTCATTCTGGGGCACCAGGGCACCATACTGAGAGATGCCGGGTTTTGCAGCACAAAGTTCAAGACTTGATCGATGCCAAGGCGATCAATTTTGCTCCGGTACCCAATGTAGTGAACAATCCTATGCCTCAGCATGGTGGGCATAGGGTGAACAATATTGAAGGGGGAGAAGCTGAAGATTTGGTTGATAATGTTGATGATGTTCAGACTTCTCTACTGGTAGTAAAGGGCCGTCTGTCGAAAGGGGGTGTCTACCCAGGCTGTGTCGAGGGCTGTTTGGGCTGTGTTGAAGCTGCTAATGGTTGTGACCAGTTGAGGGCTGGTATTCAAAAGTTGATTGATGAAGGTTGTCTCTAGTTCAGTCGGGCTGTCAAAGATAATGGGTCAGTGTCGACTGTCACTATCTACTTCAAACCATTTGAAGGACGAGGACAAGGGGTTGTCAGTTCATCTGCAGCAAGCAGTGCTCCAGTTACCATGCCCGCTCCGGTGACCATCCGTGTTCCAACTACTATCGTTGCATCTGGCAGAAGACCAGTTGAGAATAGTAGGGCCGTCCCTTGGAGGTATGATAACGCCTATCGCAGCAATCGAAGGGCTGATAATCAGACGAGGCCAGCAAATCAAGCGCCTGTGACAATCAGTGCACCGGTAAAAACTCCTGTGGTTGCAGGTCCTGTGGTGGACAATGTTGGGGGACCAGGAGGTTTCACCCGGAGTGGACGATTGTTTGCTCCTCAGCCGTTGAGAGATGCTAATGCTGAGGCATCTGCTAGGGGTAAGGGCAAACAGGTTGTTGTTGATGAGGAACCGGCTCAGAAGGAGGCTGAGGGTTCATTTGAGAAGGACGTCGAGGAATTCATGAAGATCATCAAGAAGAGTGACTACAAGATCGTAGATCAGCTCAACCAGACTCCGTCCAAGATTTCAATACTCTCTTTGCTGTTGTGCTCTGAGGCACACCGTGATGCTTTGCTGAAGATGCTGAACATGGCATACGTACCGCAAGAGATTTCCGTCAACCAACTGGAGGGTGTGCTAGCCAACGTGAGCACCAGGCATGGTGTAGGTTTCACTGACCTAGACTTAACGCCTGAAGGTCGTAATCATAACAAAGCCTTGCATATCACTATGGAGTGCAAGGGTGCTGTTCTGTCTCACGTGTTGGTAGACACCGGGTCGTCCTTGAATGTCCTGCCGAAGCAGATTCTGAAGAAAATTGATGTTGAGGGAGTTATGCTCACTCCCAGTGACCTTATTGTGCTCGCATTTGACGGATCCAAACGGTTTGTGTTTGGTGAAGTTACATTGCCGGTGAAGATAGGTCCCGAAGTTTTCGACGTCATTTTCTACGTGATGGACATTCAACCCGCCTACAGCTGTCTGTTGGGGCGTCCGTGGATTCACGCGGCTGGGGCAGTCTCGTCGACTCTCCATCAAAAACTCAAGTATGTCTGGAACGGTCAGATTGTGACCGTGTGTGGCGAAGAAGAGATTCTGGTGAGTCACCTATCCTCGTTCAAGTATGTCGAGGTAGATGGCGAGATCCACGAAACCTTGTGCCAGGCATTTGAGACCGTGGCGCTTGAGAAGGTAGCTTATGCTGATCAGAGGAAGCCAGGTGCTTCAATTGCATCCTACAAGCAAGCCAAGGAGGTGGTTGATTCCGGCAACGCTGAGGGCTGGGGCAAGATGGTTGACTTGCCTATCAAGGAAGACAAGTTCGGTATTGGTTATGAGCCTCTCCAAGAAGAGCAAAGTGTGGGTCCGAGCACCTTTACCAGCGCCGGGCTGATGAATCATGGAGACGTCTTTGCAACCGGTGGTGAAGACTGTGACAGTGATTGTGATTTGGACATCTGGGTCCGCCCTTGTGCACCAGGGGAGTCTATCAATAATTGGACGGCTGAAGAAGTGGTTCAAGTTACTCTTCTGACAGAGTAATTTTCCTTTGTTTTTTTCATTTTTGCATGAAAACACTGCGCTCTGCCCAAGGCGTAGTGGTTCATTGTAGGGCCTCGTCATGTTTTAATGATTATCATAAATAAAGGACGTTTTGCAATCAAATTTTGAGATCTTTGTCTTTCTATTTTGGTTTTCACTCTTTTCAAAATAATAAAAATGGCAATGTTTTTGTTTTTTTGTAACTTTATTGAAATATTTTTCTAAAAACAAAACATTAAACATGCAGAAGTGATCTTTTGGCATCCACTGTGAACAATCCTGTTATGGCTCAATATGATTTTGATAATCCCATCTACCAAGCTGAAGAGGAGAGTGAGGAAGACTGTGAACTCCCCGCAGAATTGGTCAGATTGCTAAAGCAGGAGGAAAGGGTCATCCAACCTCATCAGGAGGAGTTGGAGATTGTTAATCTGGGTACTGAGGACGACAGAAGAGAGATCAAGATTGGGGCTGCTTTAGAGGACTCTGTCAAGAGGAGGCTGATTGAGATGCTGAAAGAATATGTGGAAATATTCGCCTGGTCATATCAAGATATGCCTGGTTTGGATACAGACATTGTGGTGCATCGACTACCCCTCCAAGAAGAATGTCCGTCAGTCAAACAGAAGCTTCGCAGAACTAGTCCTGATATGGCTGTCAAGATCAAGGAAGAGGTTCAGAAGCAATGGGATGCAGGTTTTCTGGCTGTTACCAGTTATCCACCGTGGGTGGCCAACATTGTTCCCGTGCCGAAGAAGGATGGCAAAGTCAGAATGTGTGTCGACTACCAGGATTTGAACAGGGCGAGTCCGAAAGATGATTTCCCATTACCTCACATCGATGTATTGGTGGATAATACGGCTCAATCCTCGGTATTCTCTTTCATGGACGGTTTCTCTGGCTATAATCAAATCAAGATGGCGCCGGAGGACATGGAAAAGACGACATTCATTACACCTTGGGGCACATTCTGCTACAAAGTGATGCCATTTGGGCTGAAGAATGCCGGTGCTACCTATCAGAGGGCAATGACGACTCTCTTTCATGACATGATGCACAAAGAAATTGAAGTGTACGTGGATGATATGATTGCGAAGTCGCAGACAGAAGAGGAGCACCTGGTTAATTTGCAGAAGTTGTTTGACAGATTGGTCAAGTTCAAGCTGAGGCTGAATCCGAACAAGTGTACGTTTGGGGTGAGATCAGGGAAGCTGTTAGGCTTCATTGTCAGTGAAAAAGGGATTGAGGTTGATCCAGCTAAAGTCAGAGCTATTCAAGAGATGCCTGAACCGAAAACCGAAAAGCAAGTCCGTGGGTTTTTAGGGAGGTTGAACTACATTGCAAGGTTCATATTCACCTAACGGCCACGTGTGAACCAATTTTCAAACTGCTTAGAAAGAATCAGGCGATCAAGTGGAATGATGACTGTCAGAAAGCTTTTGACAAGATTAAGGAGTATTTACAGAACCCTCCAATCCTGATTCCTCCAGTTCCTGGGAGACCGTTGATAATATACCTATCAGTTACCGAGAACTCGATGGGGTGTGGATTGGGGCAGCATGACGAGTCTGGTCGAAAAGAGCATGCCATATACTACCTTAGCAAAAAGTTTACCGACTGTGAAACAAGATATTCACTGCTCGAGAAAACTTGCTGTGCTTTGGCCTGGGCTGCTCGCCGACTAAGACAGTATATGTTGAACCATACTACTCTGTTGATTTCTAAGATGGATCCAGTAAAGTACATCTTTGAGAAGCCGGCTCTCACCGGACGTGTTGCTCGATGGCAAATGATTTTAACTGAATATGATATCCAGTACACGTCGCAGAAGGCTATCAAAGGTAGTGTATTGTCAGACTATCTTGTCGAGCAACCAATTGATGACTATCAGCCTATGATGTTTGAATTCCCTGATGAAGACATCATGTATCTGAAGATGAAAGATTGTGAAGAGCCACCTGTCGAGGAAGGACTGAATCCTGATGACAAGTGGACACTGATGTTTGATGGGGCTGTGAATATGAACGGTAATGGTGTTGGGGCAGTGTTGATCAATCCCAAAGGTGCTCATATACCTTTCTCTACCAGATTGACTTTTGACGTCACCAACAATGAAGCTGAGTATGAGGCTTGTATCATGGGGATAGAAGAAGCCATTGATCTGAGGATCAAGACTCTTGACATATTTGGAGATTCAGCTCTAGTGATCAATCAGGTCAATGGAGATTGGAATACGAACCAGCCGCATTTGATTCCGTATAGAGATTACACCAGAAGAATACTGACGTTCTTCAAGAAGGTTAAATTGTATCATGTCCCCCGGGATGAGAATCAGATGGCTGATGCTTTGGCTACGTTATCGTCCATGATAAAAGTTCATTGGTGGAATCATGTGCCACATGTTGCGGTGAATCGACTCGAGAGGCCTGCGTATGTGTTTGCAGCCGAGTCTGTTGCGATTGATGAAAAACCGTGGTATTATGACATCAAGAACTTCCTCAAGACTCAGGAGTATCCTGAAGGTGCGTCGAAGAATGATAAGAAGACCCTGAGAAGGCTAGCTGGAAGCTTTTATCTGAATCAGGATGATGTGCTGTACAAGAGAAACTTTGACATGGTCTTGCTCAGATGCGTGGATAGACACGAAGCAGACATGTTGATGCAAGAAGTGCACGAGGGTTCGTTTGGTACCCACGCTGGTGGTCATGCAATGTCCAAGAAATTGTTGAGAGCCGGTTATTACTGGATGACTATGGAATCCGATTGCTTCAAATATGCTCGGAAGTGCCATAAGTGTCAGATCTATGCTGATAAGGTGCATGTACCACCAAGCCCGTTAAATGTCATGAACTCGCCTTGGCCGTTTGCCATGTGGGGCATCGATATGATTGGGAAGATCGAGCCTACTGCTTCTAATGGGCATCGCTTCATCTTGGTCGCGATTGATTACTTCACCAAGTGGGTGGAAGCAGCTTCCTATGCCAACGTCACCAAACAAGTGGTTGCCCGGTTCATCAAGAAAGAAATCATCTGTCGTTATGGAGTCCCTGAGAGAATCATCACTGACAATGGTTCGAATCTCAACAACAAAATGATGAAAGAACTGTGCAGAGATTTCAAGATCGAACATCACAATTCTTCTCCTTACAGACCGAAGATGAACGGTGCTGTAGAGGCAGCAAATAAAAACATCAAGAAGATTGTGCAGAAAATGGTCGTTACGTACAAAGATTGGCATGAGATGCTGCCTTTCGCTTTGCATGGGTACCGTACCTCAGTGCGTACGTCGACCGGGGCAACCCCTTACTCCCTTGTGTATGGTATGGAAGCAGTCCTACCAGTTGAGGTGGAGATCCCTTCTCTGAGGGTATTATTGGATGTCAAGCTGGACGAAGCCGAGTGGATTCGAACAAGGTTTAATGAGTTAAGCCTTATCGAAGAACGACGGTTAGCAGCTGTGTGCCATGGGCAGTTATATCAGAGAAGGATGAAGCGAGCCTTTGATCAGAAAGTGCGTCCTCAGACATTTCAGACTGGTGATCTAGTTTTGAAGAGGATCCTTCCTCCTGGTACAGATAACAGGGGCAAGTGGACTCCTAATTACGAAGGTCCATATGTTGTGAAGAAGGTTTTCTCCGGTGGAGCCTTGATGCTTACAACTATGGATGGTGAAGATTTCCCGTCCCCTGTTAACTCAGATATAGTCAAAAAATACTTCGCATAAATTGACCCGCTGGACAAAAAGAATAAAAGAGTCCAGGCAAAAAAGGGGCATCCCGGCGAACCAAAAAACAGAAAGAAAAGGTTTAGGCAAAAATTAGGGATAAAAATGAAAAGAATTGTACACCCGGTAAGTCGAAAACCCGCAAGGGCGGCTTAGGCAAAAATGGGTATCCCGGTGGATTGAAAACCCGAAAGGGCGATCCAGCCAAAAGAGGGATTAAAGCGAAGACTACAGTCTGAGTTATCTGTACTTCATCGCGCTTCGTCAGATGCCATCTCGAAAGATGTGATCGGTCCAGTCAGTCTTCTCAGAAAGCAAGGAGTTGGGAGGAAACTGATGATCTATGAGTTATAACAGAGTTGGGAAACAGTGGATGCCGTGTTCACATTGCCATTAGGATAGTTTATTTTCCTTTTATGCGCAATTACCTCTTCCTAGGAATTGCTTCCCAATGTATTTGCCTTTTCAGGCACATTTTCAATCAATAAAAGTCGTTATTCAGATAAATTGCTCTCTTGTTTTTACTTTTACTGTTTTGTTTGCAAAAACGTCCGAATTTTTGATAAACATTGCATATAAAAACATGAAGGCTAAACAATAACCTGCAAAAGGTTAAAACATTTGAAAATCATTTTTGAATGTTGAGGACACTTGAGCATATCTTGTCCATGTACCCCCTGGGGGCATCTGTTATTCCGTTTTACAGGTCATCACTTGTGAGCATTCCCCAGCAGTTATTTCCCAGAACAAAGCTATTTCTCCTAGCTATAGATTGTGTGGGTCGTCCCCGAGCGGAGCGGGTTTTAATGAAATATTTCTCCAGCAGAGTTATCCCATCAGTGGATTGGGCAGGTTCCCGTAGCAGAGTGGCACCCCCAGCTGAGTTCATTCCCACTTGTGGATTGTGTGGGTTGTCCCCAGCGGAGTAGTATTTATTTCCCAAAGTAGAGTTGATCCTACTTGTGGATTGGTTGGCTCTCCCCAGTGAAGTCGCCTGATTATCCCTAGCAAGTCGTCTTGTTACTCCCAAGCAAGGTTTGTCTTTCCCCAGCAGGGTGGAAGTTGACGTGGTTATAAGATCCTTAGCACTGTTCCTGGAGTTCCCCGGTGTTGTCTCTGGAGGAGACGTGTGTTTATGCATTCATCATTTAGATAAGCATAGCATATTGCATCATTAGTGCATAGCATTTCCATGATCATGGGGCATTGTGTAAAACAAGGAAAAAAAAACTCATGCATCAGCATTGCAAACATATCCATTAGCCCTAGGCCGTGGTGACCAGCCGAGATTGGGTTGTTGGAAAGAGTTTAGCATCGCGCCATCGGATCGGCTTCAGAATTGGGTTCATCAGCATGGTTGAGAGGGTGGTGCTTTCCCAACAAGTGACTCCTTAGTCGAGTGGGTATCCCCAGCAGTGCTACTCCCCGAAGTTGGCAGCATCTTGCAAGCTTGGGTCCTTTCCCTTAGCAGAAGTGGGTGTGCCTGATCTCTCCATGTAGAGTCTACCCCTTAAGCAGAAAGTGTCTACCATTTCCTTCTGCGCTCCCCACTGAGTTATGTCCTCGTGGATGACGGTTGTTTCCGTTCCCTCCCTAACGGGATGGGTTTTCCCTATTGAGTTCTTTCCTCATTAGGATGCGTCCTGTTTCAGTCTGCCTTTTTGGATCGATCCTAAATTGGCTTCCTGTTGGCTGTCTCCCGTGCTTCCCTGGGGCATAAATGAATAGTCGCTCACTAATCGGCACTCATTCATCTTATCCTCAGCGGAATTTGTGGGCTTATACCTACAAACCAGTAGTTGTAAGTCCTATCTTGGTGGTTTTCTACCTACTAGCTGGTAGTTGTAAAATCCCACTTTCATCCCCTTGTTGGAGTTAACCCTTTGTGCTCATCCTATCGATGACTGGTTACTTTTCCGTGGTTTTCTGCCTACTAACCGGTAGATGTAATCCCCTCTTTGCAGTTATCAGTATCCGGTTTGTGATATTGATATTCTTTCCCCTCTGGATACTTGCCTTGATCAAGCAGTATTGTCCCCATTGGGTCTTCCCTTTCTTTTTGGATACTTGCTCCGAGTAAGCAACTTTATCCTCTTTTGATTAGTCATCTTTTGCATACCTAGTCCTGGTACCCTGATGCCTTTCTTTTCGGTCGTTTATCCATCTAACAACCTACAACCCGGTTATGGATAATCTTCCATGCGAGTGTATTATCTATGTTTTGACGCTATAGATAATATGTCTCATGCACTTTCTGGTCAATCTTTCGATTGTTATCTCCAGCAGAGTAAGATTCGTATTCCTTGTGGAATCGAATGTCCATCCTTTAACAAGACTGCTTTTCTAGTCCTCTTCAGGATGTTGAGTGTTTTGGAACACAAACCAATTTTCCGGTATTCAGACCGAAGTGGCATTCAGGCCAATTTTCCGGTATTCAGACCGAAGAAGTTTCCGACGATCAGGTCGATGTACTTATGTTTTTTCCGGTATTCAGACCGAAGAAGTTTCCGACGATCAGGTCGATGTACTTATGATTTTTCCGATTTTCAGATCGAAGAAGTTTCCGACGATCAGGTCGATGTACTTATGGCACTCAGGCCAATTTTCCGGTGTTCAGACCGAAGTGGCGTTCAGGCCAATTTCAGATTTTTAGATCGAAGAAGTTTCCGACGATCAGGTCGATGTACTTATGTTTTTTGCGGTATTCAGACCGAAGAAGTTTCCGACGATCAGGTCGATGTACTTATGTTTTTTCCGGTATTCAGACCGAAGAAGTTTCCGACGATCAGGTCGATGTACTTATGATTTTTCCGATTTTCAGATCGAAGAAGTTTCCGACGATCAGGTCGATGTACTTATGGCACTCAGGCCAATTTTCCGGTGTTCAGACCGAAGTGGCGTTCAGGCCAATTTCCGATTTTTAGATCGAAGAAGTTTCCGACGATCAGGTCGATGTACTTATGTTTTTTCCGGTATTCAGACCGAAGAAGTTTCCGACGATCAGGTCGATGTACTTATGATTTTTCCGATTTTCAGATCGAAGAAGTTTCCGACGATCAGGTCGATGTACTTATGGCACTCAGGCCAATTTTCCGGTGTTCAGACCGAAGTGACGTTCAGGCCAATTTCTGATTTTCAGATCGAAGAAGTTTCCGACGATCAGGTCGATGTACTTATGGCACTCAGGCCAATTTTCCGGTGTTCAGACCGAAGTGACGTTCAGGCCAATTTCCGATTTTTAGATCGAAGAAGTTTCCGACGATCAGGTCGATGTACTTATGGCACTCAGGCCAATTTCCGATGTTTCAGATCGACATCAAATCTCTCATATACCGATGTTCAGTACTCAGACTGACGAGCGGCGCTCAGGCCATGGTTATCCCTGTGTTACCATTTATTTTGGTATCCGGGTCGACGTTTCTGTTTCGGTATTCAGGCCGATTTCTTTTTTCCGTTCCAGACGGATTTTTCTTTCAAGACTGTTTCTTCGCCGATCCTGACAGGCGTTGTTAATTATTTTCCCAGCAGGGTGCAAATTTCTACGGTTCTTAGTATTCAATCCCTGTTTACCCTGAAAGTCTGACAGCCATCGCTATCATCCGTTCGGGTTCCCAACTGATTGAATAGGGGCAGCTGTAGCACCTCAAATTTGCACCTATCATTGTACATACATTCTCATATTAGGTCATAACATAACATGGTCCACTGCATAGCATTGCATTGTCCCTTTGCCTCAAGTGCAAGATCATTCAGTCAGAATTAGGTCAAACTGGTCAGGAGATCAGTCAGTCAAGCAAGCAAGTGCAATTTCCAAGGAGGCAAAGCCCTAGGGTTGGTCCAACATGTTCACATGACCTAGGGGTCCCTTGGAAGTGTTTTGGTCAAAGATTGGATGTTCAGAAGTCATCAGTCAATGCACAGTCCACCAGAAACCCTAAAAAGTCAACCATGGTCAACTGTGCCTGATTTTATGAATTTCAAGGTGGGAATTGGTTTGAGAGGGTTCATTCATGTCCATATAGGCCTCATATAACATGTCAAACATCATCATGGAAGAATTTGAAGCCAGACAAGAAATTTCCAAAAATAGAAAGTTGACCTGTAATTGGAATTTGCCAAAAATGGAAAGTCTTGATCCTCAAACTTACATCATGATACAAGCTTCAAATGTATTTTTGCCCAACATGAAAGTTGAAGATCTTGTTCTCCCATTTCCAAAAAGTCCAAGAACACTCAATTCCCATGTATGGTTGGCAAGTTATGATCAATTCATTCTCCAAAAATTTTGAGCTTCAAAAGGCCATATCTTCCAAACCATTTGGCCAAATTGGGTGGGGTTTTTTGCTACAAGTCACATTTGATGTCCTCTATCCAAATATGTCATCACCATTCACCAAAAGTTCACCAATCAAAATGGCATTTTTGAACTAGCATGAATTATTTTCAAGTGAAGCAAAAAATGACTTTCCAAAATAACCACTTCCAACACATTTTGCCAATTGGATAAGTTCTGAAATGATGTTTTGAACATGTTAGAGGCCCAATTTCGCAGCTGTAAGCCTTGCACATGTCACTTAAGTGAAAATCATCAAAATTAGCCAAAACACCTTCATTTTGCAAAAATGCCAATTACCACTTTGATTAATCATGCTTAGAACCTTAAACAGCAGTATATACATCTTTTTCTGCTGAAACCAACCCTAGCAGCCACAATTCCAAAACAGAAAATTCATTTCTCTCAAACACACCATTTTCTCATTTTGCATTTTCTGCCAAAAACCTCAAGAGAACTGGAGCCTTGGTTGGTTGCTGCATCATATACCATCCTTGTTGAACTAATTACAAGCCTCAAGCCATCACTGTAGCATCATTTTCCACGACTGTCTCAACCACCTACATCAATGGCAGATCTTGATTTGAGCAAAACCAAACATTCCTGAGCCAAACTTCCTTCTCCATTCACCTTTTGGAAGCTTATAGCACATCTGTTTCGAGCATTTGAGGCCAAACAACCACTGTAGCTCAACTGCACTTCAAATTTGGTAAGGTTTCGATTTTCACTATTCTTAAAACTATGCTATGCTTATGATAGATCTTACTCTGCTGATTATTATGAGCTTTTAATCGTGCAAAATGGTTGAGTGATGAGTGAGTAATCTGGCTTTGAAGTTTCATGTTCAAATTTGTTTTTGTTTGGTTCTTGGTTGATAGCTCGATTCAATGAAAATTATGGTTGGATTCATGATGTGTGTTGCTTGCTGATTCTAATGGTATGTTGAATTTCCAAAACTGTGACAAAAATTTTCCACGAGTTGTTGATGAAGATGATGAACACTGTAACTACGTAAACCCTAATTCCATGTTAAAGCCCAGAATCGCGTTTGGCTTCTTTGTGTTGCATGAGGACACTGTACTATTGCCATGCACGTATCACCGCCTGCCACGTTTCTTTTCAATACGCCCCGTTTTACTAACAGTTCCAAATATTTACCAGATTGCCACTCCGTGTTTCATTATTTAAATAAATCCATTAAATCATTTTATCCTTTTAATATTTATTTCATTTTGACTACCAGCTTACAAAATTCATAAGTCAACCATTTTTGATCCAAAATTAATGAGATTTTTTGCATGATGTTCATCTTGATCTCTAGTTTTTAATCATGATTTTTCCAGAATTTTTGGATGAATGGTTTTTAATTGGTGCTAGGGTTTATGACATGTGCTCACTTTTTGTACCCTTTGCCAAATCCTTTGTGAAATGATGATGCTTTATCCAATGGCTTCCAAATTTTTTGTGCTTAAACTAGACACATTCATGGTGATTTTGGTGTAGAGTTTGTGGATTTATCATCTCTGGTTTGTGAGTTATGATTTTTTGAATTAGGGTGTGACAATTTGTGTCACACCATTGATGTGCAACTTCATGATTTTCATTACCATGCTTCTTGAACTAAAATTGACTTGAATTTTTGCATGAATGTACTCTTGGATGTCTAGTTTACATGTAAATTTTCTTGGAATTATTTGTGGCATTTCCTAATTGTTTGAGATTTTCTCCCCTGTTTAGTCATATGTTGACTTTTTGTGACACATGTTCCCATTTCATTTGTGAAATTCTCATTACTTTATTGGATAAACTTGAAATTTGACATATGATTAGTAGACATCTTAAGCTTTGTCTTGGTTTTAATCCCATTCATTTCTCATATGTTATCACTGATTTATGAATTATTGAAGTTGGTGCATGTTTGGTTGACTTCTTTGAGCATGCTTAAACTTGCCTTGCCTTTCTGATTTTCATTGACCAACTTCCCATGATCCAAATGATCTGAAATTTGATATGCATACCATGTTATGGATTATGATTGATCATGAATTATTTGATGATTTATTGAATTGTTTATGATTGGTTTTGAGTTAAGTCTTGCTGTTGACTTCTATGAGCTTCCATATGCCATGCTTTGACCTAATTTGTTTATGAAATCATATTGATGCATGATATGAACATGGGACCAATTGAGTTTGCTTCTTGATTGTTTAAACTTGATTTTGGTTGAATTTCATTTGCTGTTTTGACTTTCTCATCCCCTTTTGACCCTAGGCTTGTCCTAGTGGTCCTGTTGCTCATGTTTGAGTTCATGTTTTCAAGTTAAGCAACAAATGCTTCAAAGAGATCATTACAATGTGATTGAGTTTGATTTGATTATCATGACTAACTTGTTTGTTTTGTAGCTTGCTTGGCTCATATGCTTGAGCCTTATGCATTGCACAGTTAACTGACTGTGTTGACTGTTGATTTCTATCTCATTTTGCTTTAACTTTGAGTTGTGTACTGATTCTGTTTGACTGGTTTCAGGTACCTTTAGTTGCTTATAGTTCTTTAAGAACTTTGCTTTGCTTTGCTTAAGAGCAATTTGCATTGAGGTATAATTTCTTATCTTCATGTAGTCTGGAAGACCTGGCCTGTTACTTGACCAGGCAACTGTCTGAAGTCCTCCTTAAGAGGCAATGTTTGTGACTGTTTATATTTGTCCTTGTATAGAGTCAAAGACCTCCTAAGTGAAGAGGCAATTGGCAGAACCCAAGGGATATGCAACCTATCCCCTGCTATTCTGTGTGTCATCTGCTTTGCTCACACCACTGTGTTGATGCATTACAAATACAAACCCAAGATCTTGTACAATTGTACAGTTGAGTCAGTTTTAAATGTGTAGAAGGGTTTCCCCTTTCTGAACCCACACATTCTTGTCTTAAGCTCTCCCAGGCCAGGGATAAGAGCTGTGAAGTCTTATCTTCACTCACCTTTCATCTGCTTCACCTTAGCCCCTCAATGGCAAGGTTAAGAGCTAACACTACCCAGTTCCAGTGGTTTGTTTATTGAGGTTGATATGACCCCTCGACTAAAACCTAACCTTGATTGAGCCCATTGCTTGCATATAGTGTGTGTTACTTGTGCTTGCGTGTTTGTTTGACTTGCTTCCTGTACAAGTTAGGTTTAGTTTGACTTGCTTCCTGTGCAAGTTAGGTTAGGTGTGGCTTGCTTCTTGTGCAAGTCATGTTTAGGATAGGCTTGCTTCCTGTGCAAGTTAGCTAGAAACCTTAACTTAGGGACGACTTTGCATGACAACATCTAGGCTCGAGTCGTAGTCTCCCTAGTGTTGTGTCTCCCTCTGTTATCTAGTTAGGCTAGTCCTTTTTCCCTCCGTAGGGGAACTACGTCGCCCTGATCCTCATACCAGATGAGGTACGTAGGCAGGAGATGAGCTGATCTCTCCGGGCGCCCTTTTTCTTTCTTTGTGTGTGTTCTGGTTCGAAAGCTGATGTAAGTCCAGTGATTGGCAGTCAGGCTCCACGTTTGCCTGTGTTTATTTGTGTGCGTGTTAGCCGAGCTACGAATGCTCTGATTCTTCTTCGTCCAAGAAGATACGTATGCATAGGATGCGATATCCTAGCGAGCATGTGTCTTTTCCCCAGTCCGAACTACTTCGACTCTGATGTCTATGCCTGATAGACTAAGTAGGCCCAGGAGGCAGTATCCTGCCGAGTCAGTTTCAGTCCTGTCTGTTTTCTTGGGTCTCTTTCAGCCAGTGTGTGTGTGTGTTTGAGCAGTGTTTTAGCAACCATTTTCCTTTCTATTGTGCGTGGATCCCGTCGAGTACGACGGATGCGTAGGGGTGCTAATACCTTCCCTTCGCATAACCGACTCCCGATCCCATTCTCTTTGGTCGCGAGACCATGCTTTTTCCAGGTTTACTCTGAGCGTTTCCTTTCCCTCTTTTGGGATAAATAACGCACGGTGGCGGCTCTGTTGTTCTTGTTTCCCGCCGGTTTTTCGCGTAATGCGACACATAGCATAACATAACATTGCATAACAGGTATCCTAAAAGATCAATATTCTCACGGTCTTCCTTCTAAACAGAAAAATGGCTCTCGAACAAACTGTCAAAGATCTCCAGGCTCAGAATGCTCAATTCCAGGAGATGATCTTGAACTTATCCAAAGGGCAGGAAGAACTGAAGGCTCTCTTGCTCGAGAAGAAGAAAGACAAAAAACCTGTGAGTTACATTAACCCGGGAAGAAGGCTTAGAGGACAGGCTGCAAGAGTCAAGATTAGAATTCCGAAGGATTAAGAAGAGGGGACAGATTCAGAAGATGAGAATGCTGATCCTTTCAGCCAGGAGGATGAAGATGAAATTTATGAGAATGAACAGTACCCTCCAAGAGATGATAAGTATAAGTTGCTGGAAGAACGCATGCTAGCTATGGAGGGTCAGAAGGCGCCCGGTCTGGATTTTGAAGGCTTAGGTCTGGTCTCTGATGTGGTCATTCCCCGCAAATTCAAGGTCCCTGCTTTCACTAAGTATGATGGTGTGTTTTGTCCTCAGATGCATCTGAGAGCTTATGTGAGAAAGATCCAGCCGTATACCACTGATAGGAAGCTATGGATCCATTTCTTCCAAGAGAGTCTGTCTGGCACACAGTTGGAGTGGTATTATCAGCTCGAGAGCTCTGACATCCGCACCTGGACTGATTTAGCGACAACTTTCTACAAGCATTACCAGTATAATTCTGAATTGGCACCTACTCGGCTACAGTTGCAGAATATGACTATGGGATCTAAAGAAAGCTTCAAAGAATATGCTCAAAAATGGAGAGATTTGGCTGGCAGAGTCAAACCCCCCATGACTGATCGAGAATTAGTGGACATGTTCATGAGCACACTGACTGGCCCATTCTACAGCCATCTATTGAGAAGTTCCTCATCGGGTTTCACTGAACTTATATTAATAGGTGAGCATGTTGAACGCGGCATTCGAAGTGGAAAGATACAGGCGGCTACCTCTGATCCTCCGGAGACTCCTAATGACATCACTGCCCCTCTGCCTAACCATGACGAGACTGTCAATGCTGTGGAAGATGCTGATAACGATTGTGACTTGGATAGTTGGATTTTCCTAACAATTGGTGACGAACTCAATAATTGGAAGGCTGAAGACACTATTCTGATTTCCTTTAGTCAGGAGTAATTGTTATTGCTTATTTTAATGTATTAAATTTTGTTAAAGGTTTTGTCATTTTTATAAGCATATTCACATTCAATAAATCAATGGACCTTTTTGCATTCAAATATTGCGCTCTTTATCTTTCCTGTCATCTTTCAAATAAGCTATGTTTTCTTGCACACACTCACGTAACAATTTGCCGATCCATATCCACTCTGGATCTTTTTGGTAATAACTCTGCTACTGTTCATTATGACTTTGAAAATCCGATCTACCAAGCCGAGGATGGAAGTGAGGAAGATTGTGAAGTCCCTGGAGAACTTGCCAGACTGTCACTACTAGAAGAAAAGACCATACAGCCGCAGGAATAATCAATTGAAACTGTGAATCTGGGTACTGAAGTAGACAAGAAAGAAGTCAAAATAGGAGCAGGCTTGGAAAACAGTGTCAAAGAAAGATTGAGTCGGATGTTACGTGACTATGTAGAGGTTTTCGCTGGAAAAATCAAGAGATAATATGGAATGATGAATGTCAAAATCAAGAAGCATCTCCAAGAACCCATAAATCCGATGCCACCAGTTGAAGGAAGGCCTCTAATCATGTATTTGACCGTGTTAGAAAATCCAATAGGGTGTGTGTTGGGGCAACATGACGAGTCTGGTCGAAAAGAGCATGCAATATACTACCTTAGCAAAAGGTACCGACTGTGAAACAAGATACTCACAGCTCGAGAAAGCTTGTTGTGTTTTGGCTTGGGCTGCTCGCCGACTAAGACAGTATATGTTGAATCATACCACTTTATTGATTTCTAAGATGGATCTTATCAAATATACATTTGGAAAACCTGCTCTCTCAAATTTGAACAACAAGATGATTACTGAACTCTGCACGCAGTTCAACATAAAACACCATAACTCTTCTCCATACCGGCCAAAGATGAACGACGCCGTGGAGGCTGCCAATAAGAATATTAAGAAGATTATACGAAAGATGACAGTGACGTACAAAGACTGGCATGAGATGTTACCGTTTGCTCTTCATGGTTATCGCACTTCAGTACGCACTTCGACAGGGGCAACTCCTTTCTCTTTAGTCTATGGAATGGAAGTCGTCCTACCGGTAGAGGTTCAGATTCCCTCTCTAAGAATCATGAAAGAGACAGGTTTAGACGAGGATGAATGGATTCAGACTCGACTCGATCAGATAAATTTGATTGATGAAAAGAGACTGGCGGCTGTTTGTCATGGGCAGATATATCAGAAGCGCATGACCCAAGCATTCAACAAAAAGGTCAAGAGACGGGTGTATCAAATCGGCGACTTAGTTATCAAGCGTATCATTCTACCACAAGGTGATCCCAGGGGCAAATGGACTCCCACATACGAAGGGCCATTTGTAGTTAAGAAGGTATTCTCTGGTGGAGCCATGATACTTGCTACGATGGACGACGAAGACTTCCCACATCCCGTGAACGCAGACATAGTCAAAAAATACTACGCATAAAAGAGACCCGCTAGGTCGACGTACCTAGGCAAAAGTAAGGGCATCCCGGTGAACCAAAAGGGTTCGGGCAAAAATTAGGGATAAACATATAAAAATGTACACCCGGCAAGTCAAAAACCTGAAAAGGCGGCTTGGGCAAAAAAGGGTATCCTGGTGGACTGAAAACCTGAAAAGGTGGTCCAGGCAAAATTTAGGGATAAAAGCGTATGACTATGTCCCGTTCTCTGTCGTCTTCACCCAAGTTCAAGGGACTGAACAAGCCAATCACTTCTATCCGACAACAGGAGATGAGAGGCTTGAAGACATAATGACAGTAATGGAATTAAAATCGATGGGACTTTTTCTGCATAGCTTTCTCTTTGTTTCCTTGACAATTTCCTCTTACTAGGATTTCTGTCTCCTTGTACACAAATTGCCTGTTTATAGGCCCTCTTTCAAAATCAATACAATTTTGTTTCCAAAAAATGCTTTTGTTTTACTTTCTCTGTTTTGTTTGCGTAAACGTCCATTGATTTAGATTGAATTGGTATATGCATTTGAAATTGATCGATGTTTATCAAAAATACATGCATAAAACAGAAATAGCAATTACTAAAAGACTTCAGGATCAAGGATAAGGTCTAACCATGCTTTCCAATGAATCCGTTGCTAATTCTATTCCCCAGCAAAGCCAGTTATTCCCCAGAAGAAATTGGCATTACTAGACAAATTGGTCATCTCTTCCACCCCCAGCCAGGCTTCTGTTGAACATTTCTACCATCGGAAAGAAATCAAATACCCCAGCTGAGAAAGGGTCATCAATACAAGTATCTCCAACCAGAAGATGGGGATTTATTTTCCCCAGGGGGTCTCCAGAAAAAAACTTTTCAGACGCATAATTCATTCATTACATCATTTCACAGCATCCGCATGCATACATTGTTCGCATTTATTTTCATAAACATAAAATATCTCATGCATCATGACATGGCATGAGACTAACTTTGTTTTTCAGGTTAATTATCCTCCTGATACAGTCAAAACAAAGGTCCATTCAGACGGACATCTTTATCAATTACATTCAGGATTCAACTACATCTCTCAGATATAATCCATATGAACATTCATTCTACAAACACTCGGATATCCTCCTAATGGTGGCATCTTTAAGCCCATCCCAGATATTCATTGCAAATACAACATATACAAATACTATCACACATAGCCTAGCGTACGGTTCATTCTGACTCAGCTCAATATATGACTCCTTCAACTCAGATACGATCTAACGTACGATCCATTCTGACCTTCAACTACTCCAATACGGTCTAGCGTACGACCCATTTGGACCTTCAAATCCTCAGATACTGCCTAGCGTACGGTACATTCCGGGGTGTAGTCTAGCGTACGACTACTTTCTTCTTCAGATACAGCCTAACGTACGGCTCATTCTGCAACTCCAATACGGTCTAGCGTACGACCCATTTGGACCTTCAAATCCTCAGATACTGCCTAGCGTACGGTACATTCCGGAGTGTAGTCTAGCGTACGACTACTTTCTTCTTCAGATACAGCCTAACGTACGGCTCATTCTGCAACTCCAATACGGTCTAGCGTACGACCCATTTGGACCTTCAAATCCTCAGATACTGCCTAGCGTACGGTACATTCCGGGGTGTAGTCTAGCGTACGACTACTTTCTTCTTCAGATACAGCCTAACGTACGACTCATTCTGCAACTCAGATACGATCTAGCGTACGATCCATTCTGATCTTGCATCCCCGGCGAAGTCATCCGCCTAATGAACAACTCACTTTGCTATTCAGATACGGTCTAGCGTATGATCCATTCTGATCTCTTATCCCTAGCAACGTATAACACACTCTGACTCCCCGGCGAAGTCGACAGCCTAATGGATGACTCACTATATGGTCTAGCGTATGACCCGGTATGACACCCATGTCTTCAGATATCATCTAATGTACGACGCACTCTAAAGCCCCTCTTCATCAAGACTAACGTCCTGGATGGCATCTTTAAGCCCATCTTCATCAAGACAAACTTTTAATTAACAAGTGCAAATTTTTGGGGCATTCTAGTGTTCAATAATCTTCCACCTCCAGACCACAAATGGCGTACACACCATTCTAACTCTTTCGGTCCAAGAATATTGAACAGGGGCAGCTGCCATACCCCAAAATTCGCCCGTTAATTTTGCAAGACTTTTTTGAGGCACCCCAACTTATTTTCCAAGGCATTGACCTTAAAGGAACCAAAACCCAGCTCGCAGATGGCCAAATCCAGAAAATGGCCCAAACTGGCATGCTCGCTAGGCGAGCAAATCCTTCGCCTAGCGAACCCTTCGCTACAATACTCGCCTAGCGAAGCTTGCGAATACCAGAAAATTCTGGGCTTCATTCTGAGCCCATTAGGTCACAATAAACCATTATAAATACCAACATTTCAGTCAGAAAGGGGGGAAGAGAAGGAGATGAACCGGAACCCTAGCAATCAAACCTTGGAGGCTAACCAAGAGGATTCAGAGCAACCCTGAAGGAAACCCTGAAGGCAACTCATCTTCCCAAAAGGTTACCTCCGCCCAACTCAATCCGATACCAAAAGTGACCTGCCAATTCAACGTTGCAATTCGATTGCAAACAGGTTTGCGCATCACTACTGTTTTATGCTTCCAATCTGTAATCCCTGAATACATAATGCATCATGATTGAATTTCTGGATATGTAATTAGAGTTTGCATGTGAGTTTAAATGTGCCTGAATATCCTGAATGTTTGACCATGTTATTTCTGTAATTGAATGCCATAGGGCGTGCAGCATGTTGAGATCGTACTGTTCTGGAATTCAAAACCCGCAGCCGCTCGCTAGCACATCGCTAAGCGAGCATGTAGCGAGCATTCGCTAAGCCTTCGCTAGGCGAGGCAGAGGCGAACGTGACAGTCGCTAATATTTTGGCTGTTCTGTTCTATGCTTATCTGATCTATTCTATTTTAATCATGCGTTATTTTGCCTGACATTCCTACTGTTGTGTTTCTTTTGCGGTGTAATCCTCGATTGCACCCCCATTTGGTATTCTGACCTGTTTGCTGAATATTGTAAGGACTCACATACTCCCGAAGAGGGTAGCTTGCTAGGTATCCCACTTTATTTGTGGGATACCCTTGTGGAGATTCATCCTATTTACTTAATTGATTTTAATGTAGAGATTCATCCTATTTATTTAATTGATTTTAATGTGGAGATTCCTCATAATTACTTAATTAATATGGACCTAATTACCTAATTGATTACAACTACCTAATCGATCGTAAAATATTGCCGTTGAATATGTGATCTTGGACCTCTCTTATTGCTTTACGATATTACGGCATTATGGTCATGTCCCGCGAATGTGGGGATACACTTAGCAAAGACCCTTCGGTTAAATCATCATGTCCCTATAAAATAAATCATAGTCCCTCGGATGTTGCCTGCGAATATATGATTTTGCCCCTCGATGACCCTTCGTTGTAGCCTACGGTTAAATGATGATCGTCCCTTCGAATGCTAAGGTATCCTTACAAATGTTGCCTTTAATGACCAATCGATGACCCTACGATGACCCTTTTACATCCAAAGGATAAAACTACTTACTTCTTAATAGTAAGGACAGTTTTACCCTCATAAGGATAGGAAATGCCCATAAAGACCTCGGGTGGGTATAACTCTTAATTGCTGGCTCACAACCTAAAACATTTTTCATACCTCACACTTTGCAAATACTAGAAAATCACCACTTGGTATACATTCGTACTAGAATCATTGCCAAGTTATATTTTTCTAAACCGCTTTCAAAATTAAACGAGATAAACACTTTGTATACATTCGTACAAGAATCATTACAAAGTTAAACTCTCTTTCCAAAACGTTTTTTAAGCAATTCACAAACACTTTTTTCAGACAAACATAAGTGATCAAGCAATTAAGAGCCCATGGATAACCATGGATACAAAGGGTGCTAACACCTTCCCTTTGTATAATGTACCTCCCGAACCCAAAATCTAATTAAGGTCTTTCCTGTTCTTTTCCACCTTTCCTTATTGGATAAAAGAAAAGTCGGTGGCGACTCTTGCTAACCGCGACATTTGCTTTCCAAAGCAAAAACACACAAAGTCAGTTCACCGTATGATAGTATGAATTGGTGTTTATATGTGTGTTGTGATTTTGATGAATAAAACATGTAAAAACTATTATTATTCGAGGAAAATGCATGTTAATTAATAGATAGATGATGTATTGATGTTATATATTGTTTTTCCTAATTTTCATGATCGATTTGAGGGTTGGGAAAGGAAAATTAGAGTTTTGAATTGTACTCCATGGCCAAAAACGCATATTTTTCTTCTGCTTCAGGGTGACGTGTGTCACATTCACGACGACCAGGTCGTCATGGCCTTTAAGGCGTTTACGGGTATATCGTCATGGTCCCAGTACACAATTTTATGAGGCATGTGTCACAGTGACGATATGTTAGGTGGAGTGGGCAGTTGACGGGCATCACCCAGGTGACGGGTAACTTGTCATGCTGCCAGAATGAAAGTCGTTTGCTCAGTTGTGCGAAATTGAGTTGTTGGTTTCGAGTTTTTAGGTTGTGATGTGATTAGGCTACTGTTTGAATGACACTTTGAAGTATTTTGGTGTTTTTTCTTATTGTTTGTATAACTAATCAATTTTGGTGATATTGTGTGTTGTTGAAAAACATGCATCATGGTGTACAGACTTCGATCCAGTTTTTGTATGCTTTAGTCTGATGGTCTGGATTCAAGAGCGAGTAGTCTGTTCCATATAGGAATCAATGAAGCATTACTAAAGGTGTTAGTAACAAATTGGTGTACCCTTGTTCTAAGGTAGGAATTCAGGAGCGAGATGGACATGTGTCGTCCATAATGGTACCGCATGTATGTAGAGTCGTGGTGTTGAGTATATTGTATTTCATTATTTGCATATGTAATTAAATAATTGTGTTGATATTGGTGGCTGAGAATACTTATGTTGTTAATGCTAATAAACTATGTTGGAATGATGGTGTCATACCCCAAAATTTACCCGTTAATATTACAAGGCATTTTTCAAGGCACTCCAACTTATTTTTCAAGACATTGACCGTAAAGGAACCAAGACCCAGCTCATAGATGGCCCAATCCAGAAAATAGCCCAAACTGGCATGCTCGCTAGGCGAGCAACTCCTTCGCCTAGCGAACCTTTCGCTACGCCACTCGCCTAGCGAAGCTTGCGAATACCAGAAAATTCTGGGCTTCATTCTGAGCCCATTAGGTCACAACAAACCATTATAAATACCAGCATTTCAGTCAGAAAGAGGGGACAGAAGGAGACGAACGGGAACCCTAGCAATCAAACCTTGGAGGCTAACCGAGAGAATTCAGAGCAACCCTAAAGGAAACCCTGAAGGCAACTCATCTGCACAAAGGTTACCTCAGCCCAACTCAATCCGATACCAAAGGTGATCTGCCAATTCAACGTTGCAATTCGATTGCAAACAGGTTTGCGCATCACTACTGTTTTATGCTTCCAATCTGTAATCTCTAAATACATAATGCATCATGATTGAATTTCTGGATATGTAATTAGAGTTTGCATGTGAGTTTAAGTATGCCTGAATATCCTGAATGTTTGACCATGTTATTTCTGTAATTGAATGCCATAGGGTTCGGAGTTCCGGAAATCGTACTGCTGTCAAACTCCAAACCCGTAGCCGCTCGCTAGCACATCGCTAAGCGAGCATGTAGCGAGCACTCGCTAAGCCTTCGCTAGGCGAGGCAGCAGCGAACATGACAGTCGCTGAATTTTTCTGTTCCGTTTTGTGCCTACCTGATCTGATTCATCATAATCATGCACTATTTCGCCTGACATTACTACTGCTGTGTTTCTTTTGTAGTGCAATTCTCAATTGCCCTTTGTCTCGATATTCTAACCCGTTTGCTGAATTTTGTAAGGGCTTACATATTCCCGGAAAAGTAGCTTGCTAGGTATTCCACTTTATTTGTGGGATACCCATGTGGAGATTCATCCTAATTACTTAATTGATTTTAATGTGGAGATTCATCCTAATTACTTAATTGATTATAATATGGACCTAATTACCTAATTGATTACAACTACCTAATTGATTGTAAAACATTGCCTTTGAATATGTGATCTTGGACCTCTCTTTGTTGTCTTACGATATTACGGCATTATGGTCATGTCCCGCGAATGTGGGGATACACTTAGCAAAGACCCTTCGATTAAATCATCATGTCCCTATAAGATAAATCATAGTCCCTCGGATGTTGCCTGCGAATATATGATTTTGCCCCTCGATGACCCTTCGTTGTAGCCTACGGTTAAATGATGATCGTCCCTTCGAATGCTAAGGTATCCTTACAAATGTTGCCTTCAATGACCAATCGATGACCCTACGATGACCCTTTTACATCCAAAGGATAAAACTACTTACTTCTCAATAGTAAGGACAATTTTACCCCCATAAGGATAGGAAATACTTATAAAGACCTTGGGTAGGTATAACTCTTAATTGCTGACTCGCAACCTAAAACATGTTTTTCATACCTCACACTTTGCAAATACTAGAAAATCACCACTTGGTATACATTCGTACTAGAATCATTGCCAAGTTATATTTTTCTAAACCGCTTTCAAAATTAAACGAGATAAATACTTTGTATACATTCGTACAAGAATCATTACAAAGTTAAACTCTCTTTTCAAAACATTTTTTAAGCAATTCACAAACACTTTTTTCAGACAAACATAAGTGATCAAGCAATTAAGAGCCCATGGATAACCATGGATACAAAGGGTGCTAACACCTTCCCTTTGTATAATGTACCTTCCGAACCCAAAATCTAACTAAGGTCTTTCCTGTTCTTTTCCACCTTTCCTTATGGGATAAAATAAAAGTCGGTGGCGACTCTTGCCATCCGCGACATTTGCTTTCCAAAGCAAAAATACACAAAGTCAGTTCACCGTATGACAGAACTGGCGACTCTGCTGGGGAGCCTTAAAAAGAGAGGTTACCTTAAAAACAAGATCACTTATTCAAATTGTCTGATTTACTTTTAAGGGGTTGCTTGGGTATTTTACGCTTGAGTGAAAGATCCTACACCCGGATCTAGTGTACCTTAGGTAAGTAGCAAAGATCATCGCGACTATCCGGCGTATACTGGAATGGTCAAAATGATGGCTACGGTTAATGTGACACTTTGGATGTCCTGATGTTCCTCATGTTTACTTGAGGAAAAATTTGGCTTCCGCGTGGTGTCATCAAAGCATTAACCAGACCTTTAGAACCCTAATTGACTCATCCTAGCCATTAGAAAGTAGTGAGATAACTGACTTCGGTTCCGACTGGGGTTGGTTGAGACTCGATACTACACTATTTGAGATTGGACTTTGGGGAAGCTTTGGTCAACCACTTGGTGTTGCACTGAAGTGGACTTAAGGAAGGGTCAATGATTTGAGATCCTTCTAGAACCCGGTTACTATTCTAGGACAGGTTGAACAAACCAAACTTCAGTGGGGAGGGTACTTACCTATGGAATCCATGCAAGCCTTAAAACCTAGGAATGATTGTTGTGTGACTTGTTTGTGCTTGTTGTTTACTTAACATCATAACATCATAACATCATAACATCATGGCATTGTACTAACCATTTCAAGGACTTAGGGATTTAACTTTGCTCTGAAACAGGGCTATGGCTTCCAGAAAGACCATTCAGATCAATTTTGTAGCAATCTTTCCTCAACTAAAGGATTTAGTGTCAGAACTTCCTGATCAGACTCAGTTCATCAAGAAACATGGTCATCTCCTCAATTTGGTTACCACTGATTTCAAAGAAGATATGATGAGAGTTCTATTCCAGTTCTTCGATCCTAAACATCATTGCTTCACCTTCCCAGATTATCAGTTGGTACCCACATTAGAAGAATTCTCCAGGATGTTTGGGATACCTATCCTTGATCAAACACCTTTCAGTGGTTTAGAAAAGATTCCGAAGTCTGAAGAAGTTGCCGCAGCTTTACACATGACAAAGTCAGACATTGAAACCAATTGGGTAACAAGAAGTGGAATTAAGGGTTTACTTGCCAAGTTTCTGATAAATAAGGCCCGAGAATTCTTAAAGGTTATGAATGTCCATGCTTTCGAAGACGTTCTAGCATTACTAATCTATGGTTTGGTGTTATTTCCTAATCCAGACCAATTCGTAGATAGGAATGCTATTAAGATATTTCTCACTCATAACCCTGTGCCTACCTTGCCTGGAGACATTTTGCATTCCCTTCACACTCGTACTATGAAAAGGCAAGGGACTCTCATGTGCTGCATACCTTTATTATCTAGGTGGTTTATTTCACACCTTCCTCAATCAGTCTTGAAGAATGAGCAAAATCTGAAATGGTCTCAAAGGATAATGTCGCTCTCCCATTCAGACATCCGTTGGTGTCCTCATCTCAAAGAAAATGTTATCATCATTGACCGTTGTGGAGAATTCTCTAACGTACCCAGCTTTAGCCCTACGCCAGTTTGGTTATGCTCGAAGAGACGGTCCACATGAAATGATTATTCAAGGCACGGTGTTTGACTATGGCAACGATTCCCAAGGTCTCCGTCAAAGATTTGTACGAGCTTGGGGCATGGTGAAAAGAAGTACTTTAGGACCGAAAAACTCTATTCCTATGGAACCTTATCTCAGATGGGTACGCGCAAGAGCTCGTGAACTTGGCATGCCATATCTTGCAGTCGGACCGCTGATTGTTGAGCCAGAAGTTGAAAGAGGTACTCCTCAGATCATTCCTTATCCAGATATGCCTACCGATGTTGAAGAATTAAAGAGATCCTGGATCCAGTTGAGAGAGGAAAGGGATACTTTTGAGACTCAGTTCGTTGCAGAAAGGAAGAAAGTATTAGAGCTCACCAGCCAGCTTAATGAGGAACGAAGACTCAATACATATCTTTGCCCAAAAAGAAGTCGTCCCTGGGAGACTTGAGCTTTCATTGTATTTTTATTATTTCCTTTTTGTAATGAACATTGATTAAAGAAATTATTAATAAAAGTTTCCCTCTTTTTGGTGGTTTACGCAAAGTTAAATTCCAGGAGTCCTTGAAACATTTCATACATTGCATAGCATAACATAACATTGCATAACAGGTATCCTAAAAGATCAATATTCTCATGGCCTTCCTTCTAAACAGAAAAATGGCCCTCGAACAAACTGTCAAAGATCTCCAAGCTCAGAATGCTCAATTCCAGGAGATGATGCTGAGCTTATCCAAGGGGCAGGAAGAACTGAAGGCTCTCTTGCTCGAGAAGAAGAAAGACCAGAAACCTGTGAGTTACATCAACCCGGGAAGAAGGCTTAAAGGACAGGCTGCAGGAGTCAAGATTAGACTTCCGAAGGATCAAGAAGAGGAGACAGAAAATGATTCAGGAGAGGAGGATGTTGATCTCTTCAACTCTGAGGACGACGATGAAGATTATGAGAATGAACAGTACTCTCCAAGAGATGGCAAGTACAAGTTATTGGAAGAACGTATGCTAGCTATGGAGGGTCAGAAGGCGCCCGGTCTGGACTTCGAAAGCTTGGGACTGGTCTCTGATGTGGTCATTCCTCGCAAATTCAAGATCCCCACTTTCACTAAGTACGATGGTGCGTCTTGTCCTCAGATGCATCTGAGAGCTTATGTGAGAAAGATTCAGCCATATACCACTGATAGGAAGCTATGGATCCATTTCTTCCAAGAGAGTCTATCTGGCACACAGTTGGAATGGTATTATCAGCTCGAAAACTCTAACATCCGCACCTGGACTGATTTAGCGACAGCTTTCTACAAACACTACCAGTATAATTCTGAATTGGCACCTACTCGGCTACAGTTGCAGAATATGACTATGGGATCCAAAGAAAGCTTCAAAGAGTATGCTCAAAAATGGAGAGATTTGGCTGGCAGAGTCAAACCCCCCATGACTGATCGAGAATTAGTGGACATGTTCATGAGTACATTGACTGGCCCGTTCTACAGCCATCTACTGGGAAGTTCTTCATCGGGTTTCACTGAACTTATACTGACAGGTGAACGTGTTGAAAGCGGCATTCGAAGTGGAAAGATACAGGCGACTACCTCTGCAAGCACCAAAAGGTCCTACCAGGGGAGGAACGAATCAAATGCTGTGTACGGTCAAAAGGGTCGTAACAAGAAAAATCGTGACCATACCATTGGAGCAGTTACGATTGCAGCACCGCCATCTCAAAACTTCCAGCACAGACAAGACAGGCCAAGAAGGCAATTTACCAAGATCAATATGACTTTAGCACAGGCACTGCAGGGTATGCTAAAAGAAAATTTGATTACCCTCAGAGATCCTCCTACGAATCCCAACACTACTTCTTCTCGTTATAATCCCAATGCCAGGTGTGCATATCACTCCGATAGCCCCGGGCATGATACAAACGATTGTTGGTCGTTGAAGAATAAGATTCAGGATATGATCGACGCTGGTGAAATTGAATTTGATCCTCCAGGGACTCCTAATGTCATCACTGCACCTATGCCTAACCATGACAAGACTGTTAATGCTGTGGATGACAATTCTCACATTTCTAATGTAGCTGATTTAACATCTCCTCTCCTGATCATCAAGAAGAATTTATTGCAAGCTGGTTTATTTCCAGGTTGTGCTGAAAATTGAGATCTTTGTACACTCCAACCTAATGATTGCTTGAAGTTGAGAAATGGCATTCAACGGCAGATGGATGATCGCACAATTATCTTCGAAAAGGTTCCTAAGGTGGAAAACCCTACTGAAGAAATATCTGTGATTGCTAGGTCCAAAGTTCCAGTGAAGATTACCGCTACTAGAGTGCCTGTGAAGATTACTGCTGAGCCCAAGGTAGCTCCCCTAATCATTACTGCACCTGGCCCAGTACCGTATTCCTCCAGCAAAGCCATTCCGTGGAATTATGGAGGTGATGTTTACATCCATGGCGTAAAGCAAGTTGGTAATTCTGCTAATCCTAATGACATTGTTGGGACTAGTAAAGTTACTCGAAGTGGAAGGATCTTCTCTCCAAAAATCTCACCTCCCGCCCCTGAAACTCGAGGAAAGGAACCAGTAACCAACCCTTCTCAGTCAAAGACACCGGTCGAAGTTACTACTGAAGATGTTGCCAAGCAGGAAGTGGAGGAAATGCTGAAAATCATCCGTAAGAGTTATTTTGATGTGGTAGAACAGCTGGGGCATACTCCGTCTAAAATTTCGATGTTATCCTTGTTGTTATCTTCTGAATCTCATGCCAATGCATTGATCAAATTCTTGAAGACCGCTCATGTACCTCAGGAGACATCTGTCGATTAGTTCGAAAACTATGTTGCTAACCTGACTGTTGACAATGGCCTAGGCTTTTTCGATGTTGATCTGACACCAGCAGGAAAGAATCATAACAAAGCTCTGCACATCTCCATTGAGTGTAAGGGTATCACCTTGGCTCATGTGTTGATCGATAATGGCTCTTCTTTGAATGTGCTACCGAAAGCTGTACTCGATAAGCTTGACTGTAAGAGCATCGAATTGAAACCTAGTGATATTGTGGTGCGTGCGTACGAAGGTGCAAAAAGTGTTGTCCATGGTGAAGTGGTTCTCCCTATCAAGATAGGACCTCAAGTCTTCAACACTACCTTTCACGTGATGAACATCCGTCCTGCCTATTCATGCTTGCTGGGACGCCCTTGGATTCATGGGGCAAGTGCCGTAGCTTCATCTCTCCATCAAAAGCTGAAGTATCCAATAGAGGGTAAGATTGTCACTGTGTGTGGAGAAGAAGAGTATATTGTCAGTAGTGTGCAGGCCTTCAGATACGTCGAGATGGATGGCGAATTCTTTGAGACTCCCACTCAGTCATTTGAAATGGTTCACCCGCCCAGTCCTGTCCTGAAGTCGACTCCCCTTGTGCCCAAGGTTATTCGTGCTCCTCCTGCCATGATTTCTCTGAAGGACGCTCAAGCCATGGTTGAAAATGGTGGTCGTACTGGTTGGGGTCAACTGATCAACGTACCATACAAGTCTGACAAGTCTGGTCTGGGATTTAACTCTGAAAGGATGGTCAAAGATCAAATTAATGCTGTAGAAGATGCTGATAGCGATTGCGACCTGGATAGCTGGATTTTCCCAACAATTGGTGACGGACTCAATAATTAGAAGGATGAAGACACTATCCCGATTTCCTTTAGTCAGGAGTAATTGTTATTGTCTATTTTAGTATTGCAAACTTTTTAGTTTTTACAATTGAACTTCTTAAAGCATTGTGTCTATGCCCGGGGCACAATAGCTAATTTGTTAAGGGTTTTGTCATTTTCATAAGCATATTCACATTCAATAAATCAATGGACTTTTTGCATTCAAATATTGCGCTCTTTATCTTTCCTGTCATCTTCCAAAAAAGCTATGTTTTCTTACACACACTCACGTAACGAATTGCATATCCATACCCACTCTGGATCCTGTTGATAATAGTTCTACTACTGTTCATTATGACTTTGAAAATCCGATCTACCAAGCCGAGGATGGAAGTGAGGAAGATTGTGAAGTACCTGGAGAACTTGCCATACTGTTACTGCAAAAAGAAAGAACTATACAGCCGCGTGAAGAGTCAATCGAAATTGTAAACCTGGGTACTGAAGTGGACAAGAAAGAAGTCAAAATAGGAGCAGGCTTGGGAGACAGTGTCAAGGAAAGATTGATTCAGATGTTACATGACTATATGGAGATTTTTGCTTGGTCGTATGAAGACATGCCAGGACTGGATACTGATATAGTAGTGCATCGTTTGCCAATGAAGGAAGATTGTCATCCTGTTAAGCAAAAGGTCCGTCGCATGCGTCCTGAGATGTCCGAGAAAATCAAAGCCGAAGTTATAAAACAATTTAACGCCGGTTTCCTAGCCGTTACTTCTTATCCTCAATGGGTTGCTAATGTGGTACCGGTACCGAAGAAGGATGGTAAGGTGCGAATGTGGGTCGATTACAGAGATCTGAATAAAGCGAGTCCCAAAGATGACTTTCCACTCCCGCACATTGATGTTCTGGTAGACAATACCGCTCAACACCAAGTATTCTCCTTCATGGATGGATTCTCGGGTTATAACCAGATTAAGATGGCACCTGAAGACATGGAGAAAACTACGTTTGTGACGCAATGGGGCACTTTCTGTTACAAAGTAATGCCATTCGGTTTAAAGAACGCCGGGGCAACGTACCAGCGTGCTATGGTGGTTTTGTTCCATGATATGATTCATCATGAAATAGAAGTATATGTGGATGACATGATAGCCAGATCTCATACTGAAGAAGAACATCTCGATCATTTGTACAAATTGTTTGAGAGGTTGAAGAAATACAAGCTGAGATTAAACCCGAACAAATGCACCTTTGGAGTAAGATCCGGTAAACTCTTGGGATTTATTGTCAGTGGTAAAGGAATTGAGGTTGACGCAGCTAAGGTGAGAGCTATTCAAGAAATGCCAGTTCCCCGTACAGATAAGGAAGTCAGAGGTTTCTTGGGACGTTTGAATTACATCGCCCGGTTTATCTCCCATTTAACTGCTACCTGCAAACCCATCTTCAAACTACTGAGGAAAAATCAAGAGATGATATGGAATGACGAATGTCAAGAAGCTTTTGACAAAATCAAGAAGTATCTCCAGGAACCTCCGATCCTGATACCACCAGTTGAAGGAAGACCTCTAATCATGTATTTGATCGTGTTAGAAAATTCAATGGGGTGTGTGTTGGGGCAACATGACGAGTCTGGTCGAAAAGAGCATGCCATATACTACCTTAGCAAAAAGTTTACCGACTGTGAAACAAGATACTCACTGCTCGAGAGAACTTGCTGTGCTTTGGCCTGGGTTGCTCGCCGACTAAGACAGTATATGTTGAATCATACCACTTTGTTGATTTCTAAGATGGATCCCATCAAATACATATTTGAGAAACCTGCCCTCTCCGGAAGAATAGCGAGATGGCAGATGATTTTAACAGAGTATGATATCCAGTATACTACCCAGAAAGCAATCAAAGGAAGCGTGCTGGCCGATCATTTGGCTCATCAAGCAGTGGATGATTACCAATCTATGAATTTTGAGTTCCCAGATGAGGATGTCATGCTTGTTACTGATTATGAAGAACCTGGACCGGATGAAGGACCCGAACCGGGATCCCGATGGACTATGGTTTTTGATGGATCTTCTAATGCATTGGGCAATGGTGTTGGTGTTGTAATCGTTTCCCCCCAAGGGTTGTCATACGCCTTTCACTGCTAGACTGTGTTTCGATTGTACCAATAATATGGCTGAGTATGAAGCATGTATTTTGGGACTCAGAGCTGCTATAGACCTGAGAATCAAGTTTTTGAGTGTGTACGGAGACTCAGATTTGGTAATCAGTCAGATCAAAGGAGCATGGGACACTAAACATCCGAATCTCATCCCTTATCAAGAGCGGGTGTTGACATTAATCCCATACTTTGAAGAGATTACATTCGAACATATTCCACGAGAGGAGAATCAGTTGGCAGACGCCTTGGCCACCATGTCATCTATGTTCAAAGTCAGATGGGACAATGAAGCTCCCAGGATCACCATTGAACGACTAGATGAACCAGCATATTGTTATGAACTTAACGCTGCTGAAGTAGAAGAGAAACCTTGGTTCCACGAAGTAAAAAGATATTTAGAAGCTCAGGAATACCCTGAAGGGGCGTCCATCAATGACAGAAAATTCCTGAGGAAGTTCTCCGCTAAATTCTTTTTGAGTAATGGAATATTATACAAACGTAATCATGATTCGACTTTGCTTCGTTGTGTGGATAAAAAGGAAGCAGAAAAGATTATGGAAGACATGCATGACGGTATTTTTGGGACTCACTCTAGTGGACATACAATGGCCAAGAAGATTCTGAGATCAGGGTATTATTGGTCTACCATGGAAGCTGATTGCCACCATCACTCCAGAACTTGTCACAAGTGCCAGATCTATGCGGATAAAGTACATGTGCCTCCTGCCCCATTAAACGTGTTGACAGCCCCTTGGCCTTTTGCAATGTGGGGCATTGATATGATTGGAGAGATTAAACCTATTGCTTCCAACAGACATCGTTTCATCCTCGTGGCTATTGATTACTTTACAAAGTGGGTAGAGGCAGCCTCATTTGCTTCTGTCACTAAGAATGTGGTGGCACGGTTCATCAAGAATAGTCTTATTTGTCGATATGGCGTCCCTGAAAGAGTTATCACTGATAATGGCACTAATTTGAACAACAAGATGATTACTGAACTCTGCATGCAGTTCAAGATAAAACACCATAACTCTTCTCCGTACCGGCCAAAGATGAACGGCGCCGTGGAGGCTGCTAATAAGAATATCAAGAAGATCATACAAAAGATGACAGTAACGTACAAAGACTGGCATGAGATGTTACCATTTGCTCTTCATGGTTATCGCACTTCAGTACGCACTTCGACAGGGGCAACTCCTTTCTCTTTAGTCTACGGAATGGAAGCCGTCTTACCGGTGGAAGTTCAGATTCCCTCTCTAAGAATCATGAAAGAGACAGGTTTAGACGAGGATGAATGGATTCAGACTCGACTCGATCAGATAAATTTGATTGATGAAAAGAGACTTGCGGCTGTTTGTCATGGGCAGATATATCAGAAGCGCATGACCCAGGCATTTAACAAAAAGGTCAAAAGACAGGTGTATCAAGTCGGCGACTTGGTGATCAAGCGTATCATTCTACCACAAGGTGATCCCAGAGGCAAATGGACCCCCACATACGAAGGGCCATTTGTAGCTAAGAAGGTATTCTCTAGTGGAGCCATGATACTTGCTACGATGGATGGCGAAGACTTCCCACATCCCGTGAACGCAGACATAGTCAAAAAATACTACGCATAAAAGAGACCCGCTAGGTCGATGTACCTAGGCAAAAGTAAGGGCATCCCGGCGAACCAAAAGGGTTCGGGCAAAAATTAGGGATAAACATATAAAAATGTACACCCGACGAGTCAAAAACCTGAAAAGGCGGCTTGGGCAAAAAAGGGTATCCTGGTGGACTGAAAACCTGAAAAGGTGGTCCAGGCAAAAATTAGGGATTAAAAGCGTATGACTATGTCCCGTTCTCAGTCAACTTCACCCAAGTCAAAGGGACTGAACAAGCCAATCACTTCTATCCGACAGCAGGAGATGAGATGCTTGAAGACATAATGACAGTAGCAGAATTAAAATCGATAGGACTTTTCCTTCATAGCTTTTTCTTTATGTTCTCGACAATTTCCTCTTACTAGGATTTCTGTCTCTTTGTACACAAATTGCATGTTTATAGGCCCTCTTTCAAACTCAATACAATTTTATTTCCAAAAAGATGCTTTTGTTTTACTTTTTCTGTTTTGTTTGCGTAAACGTCCATTGATTTAATTTGAATTAATATGTGCATTTGAATATGATTGATGTTTGTCAAAAATACATGCATAAAACGGAAATAACAATTACAAAAGACTTCAGGATCGAGGAGAAGGTCTAACCATGCGTTCCAATGAATCCGGTTGCTAATTCCATTCCCCAACAAAAACAGCTATTTCCCAGAAGAGGTTGGCATCGCTAGACAGACGGATCATCTCCTCCATCCCCCAGCCAGACTCTGTTGAATATCTCTACCACCAGACAGAAATCAAGTATCCCCAGCCAAGAAAGGGTCATCAATACAAGCATCTCCAACCAGAAGATGGGGATTTATTTTTCCCAGGGAGTCGCCAGGAAAAACTTTTCAGACGCATAATTCATTCATTACATCATTTCACAACATACGCATGCATACATTGTTCGCATTCATTTTCATAAGCATAAAACATCTCATGCATCATGACATAGCATGAAGCTAACTTTAATTTTCAGGTTAATTATCCTCCTGATACAGTCAAAACAAAGGTCCATTCAGACGGACATCTTTATCAATTACATTCAAGATTCAACTACATCTCTCAGATACAATCCACTCTGGCAAACACTCTGATATCCGCCCAATGGTGGCATCTTTAAGCCCACCCCAGATATTCATTGCAAATACAACATATACAAATATTATCAGATATAGCCTAGCGTACGGTTCATTCTGATTCAGCTCAATATATGACTCCTTCAACTCAGATACGATCTAACGTACGATCCATTATGACCTTCAACTACTCCAATACGGTCTAATGTACGACCCAGTTGGACCTTCAAATCCTCAGATGCTGCCCAGCGTACGGTACATTCCGGGGTGTAGTCTAGCGTACGACTACCTTCTTCTTCAGATACAGCCTAACGTACGACTCATTCTGCAACTCCAATACGGTCTGACATACGACCCATTTGGATCTTCAACTCAGATACGATCTAGCGTACGATCCATTATGATTCTACCTTCGTCAGATACAGCCTAACGAATGGCTCATTCCGCAACTTAGATACGATCTAGCGTACGATCCATTCTGATCTTTCCTCCCCAGCAAAGTCATCCGCCTAATGAACAACTCACTCTGCTATTCAGATACGGTCTAGCGTATGATCCATTCTGATCCCTTATCCCCAGCAGCGTATAACACACTCTGACTCCCCAGCGAAGTCGATAGCATAATGGAGGACTCACTATACGGTCTAGCGTATGACCCGGTATGACACCCATGCCTTCAGATATCGTCTAATGTACGACGCACTCTGAAGCTCTCATCATCAAACTTCCTGGATGGCATCTTTAAGCCCACCTCCATCAAGACCAACTTTCGATTAACAAGTGCAAATTTTTGGGGCATTCTAGTGTTCAATAATCTTCCACCTCCAGATCACGAATGGCGTACACACCGTTCTAACTCTCTCGGTTCAAGAATATTGAACAGGGGCAGCTGTCATACCCCAAAATTTACCCGTTAATATTACAAGGCATTTTTCAAGGCACTCCAACTTATTTTTCAAGACATTGACCGTAAAGGAACCAAGACCCAGCTCACAGATGGCCCAATCCAGAAAATGACCCAAACTGGCATGCTCGCTAGGCGAGCAACTCCTTCGCCTAGCGAACCTTTCGCTACGCCACTCGCCTAGCGAAGCTTGCGAATACCAGAAAATTCTGGGCTTCATTCTGAGCCCATTAGGTCACAACAAACCATTATAAATACCAGCATTTCAGTCAGAAAGAGGGGACAGAAGGAGACGAACGGGAACCCTAGCAATCAAACCTTGGAGGCTAACCGAGAGAATTCAGAGCAACCCTAAAGGAAACCCTGAAGGCAACTCATCTGCACAAAGGTTACCTCCGCCCAACTCAATCTAGTACCAAAGGTGATCTGCCAATTCAACGTTGCAATTCGATTGCAAACAGGTTTGCGCATCACTACTGTTTTATGCTTCCAATATGTAATCTCTAAATACATAATGCATCATGATTGAATTTCTGGATATGTAATTAGAGTTTGCATGTGAGTTTAAGTATGCCTGAATATCCTGAATGTTTGACCATGTTATTTCTGTAATTGAATGCCATAGGGTTCGGAGTTCCGGAAATCGTACTGCTGTCAAACTCCAAACCCGTAGCCGCTCGTTAGCACATCGCTAAGCGAGCATGTAGCGAGCACTCGCTAAGCCTTCGCTAGGCGAGGCAGCAGCGAACATGACAGTCGCTGAATTTTTCTGTTCCGTTTTGTGCCTACCTGATCTGATTCATCATAATCATGCACTATTTCGCCTGACATTACTACTGCTGTGTTTCTTTTGTAGTGCAAATTCTCAATTGCCCTTTGTCTCGATATTCTAACCCGTTTGCTGAATTTTGTAAGGGCTTACATATTCCCGGAAAAGTAGCTTGCTAGGTATTCCACTTTATTTGTGGGATACCCATGTGGAGATTCATCCTAATTACTTAATTGATTTTAATGTGGAGATTCATCCTAATTACTTAATTGATTATAATATGGACCTAATTACCTAATTGATTACAACTACCTAATTGATTGTAAAACATTGCCTTTGAATATGTGATCTTGGACCTCTCTTTGTTGTCTTACGATATTACGGCATTATGGTCATGTCCCGCGAATGTGGGGATACACTTAGCAAAGACCCTTCGATTAAATCATCATGTCCCTATAAGATAAATCATAGTCCCTCGGATGTTGCCTGCGAATATATGATTTTGCCCCTCGATGACCCTTCGTTGTAGCCTACGGTTAAATGATGATCGTCCCTTCGAATGCTAAGGTATCCTTACAAATGTTGCCTTCAATGACCAATCGATGACCCTTTTACATCCAAAGGATAAAACTACTTACTTCTCAATAGTAAGGACAGTTTTACCCCCATAAGGATAGGAAATACTTATAAAGACCTTGGGTAGGTATAACTCTTAATTGCTGACTCGCAACCTAAAACATATTTTTCATACCTCACACTTTGCAAATACTAGAAAATCACCACTTGGTATACATTCGTACTAGAATCATTGCCAAGTTATATTTTTCTAAACCGCTTTCAAAATTAAACGAGATAAATACTTTGTATACATTCGTACAAGAATCATTACAAAGTTAAACTCTCTTTTCAAAACATTTTTTAAGCAATTCACAAACACTTTTTTTCAGACAAACATAAGTGATCAAGCAATTAAGAGCCCATGGATAACCATGGATACAAAGGGTGCTAACACCTTCCCTTTGTATAATGTACCTCCCGAACCCAAAATCTAACTAAGGTCTTTCCTGTTCTTTTCCACCTTTCCTTATGGGATAAAAGAAAAGTCGGTGGCGACTCTTGCTATCCGCGACATTTGCTTTCCAAAGCAAAAACACACAAAGTCAGTTCACCGTATGACAGATGGGAATGAGATGTGTGATTGTTGATGTTTCTTAGGCTACCCATGCATACTTTTTTAACATTATATATTTCGAACGTATTCTCACCTTTTTGTTGTTTATATGGTTTTGTGCTCCTTTGTGGGGTACAAACAAACAGGTAAATGAGTAGTTGCTTAGAAGCTGAAGGATGACATTGAGGTTATTCTTCTTTTTCCTACTTTGTGTGATATTTAGATTCTGTTGATCTAATCTATAACATTGGGTGGTTGAACGTTATGTCACGTTATTTGTTATTATTTTTTAAGTTGCTGATGTTGGAGGCATTTTGCCATAAACATGTTTTATGTTATGAGACTTAGTCGTTGTTGAGTTACTTAATTTGATTTACTTTCCACTGTGATGAGCCTATGTAAAGGTGAGCATGTGATATCAAATGTTTAAATTATTACATGTTTTATCTAACTCGTGTTATAGAGTAGATGTATGTTGTGTTTGCATGATATCCTATGTGTGCAGTTGTTTTAAATACGTATTATTTTGCATTGGGGTTGTTAAGGTGTCACATGTATCAAAGCCTAGTCGGTCCATCCGACCAGGTTTTTAACATGTTTATGTTACATAGTGGGGGAGATACTACTACTTTTATATAATGTTTCAAGTGTGGCGAGTTGGGCCACCGTATTAATTAATGCAAGAATAAAGTTATGTGATGCTTCAAATGTGGAAAGACAAGTCATTGTATTGCAGATTGCAAGAATGATGGGTCGACTTGTTATAACTGCCGCGAACAAGGTCATATTAGTACTCATCGTGTGGAACCAAAGAAGGTTTAATCTAGAGGGAAATTTTTGCTTTGACTGGGTTGGAGACTACTGGCTCAAACAAATTGATTCAAGGTACGTGTTTTATTAATGGTACTTCGTTGATTGCTATTATGGACGCGAGTGCAACATATTTGTTTGTTTCGCTTGATTGTGTTGAGAGGTTGTGTTTGAAGATGTCTGTTATGGTTGGTAGCATGGTTATTGATACCCCAGCTAATGGTTCAGTGACAACGTCGTAGGTGTGTTTGAATTGTCTGTTGATGATCTATGATAGGATATTGGGATGGATTTATTCTGTCTACCGTTGAATCAGATTGTTGTTATCATTAGAATGAATTGGTTGGAATTCAACCATGCTCATATCAATTGTTTCGATAATTACGTTTGATTTCTAGAGTCTAACGCAAGTGATGAGTTGTTTATGTCTGCAAAGTAAGTGGATGAGTTTATGAAGGATGAGGCTGAGGTATTTATGATATTAGCTTATATGAAGACTGAAAGTAAAGTTATGATTGGTGAATTACATGTGGTATGTGATTTTCCTTAAGTGTTTCTGGATGATATCAGTGATTTTCTGTCAGAGTGTAAACTTGAGTTCGCCATAGACTTAGTACCTGGTAATAGTCATGTGTTGATGGCTCCGTATAGGATGTATGCTTCAGAGTAAGTGAGTTGAAGAAGAATTTGGAAGAGTTGCTTGAGAAGAAGTTTGTTCGACCGAGTTTTTCATCATGGGGAGCTTCGGTGTTGTTGGTCAAGAAGAACAACGGTAGCATGAGGTTGTGTGTTGATTATCGACAGTTGAATAAAGTGGCGATCGAGAACAAGTATCCTCTTCCAAGAATTGATGATTTAATGGATCAGTTGGTTGGTTCGTGTGTATTCAGTAAGATTGGTTTTTGGTTGGGTTATCATCATATTCTTGTGAAATCATAAGACATTCTGAAGACTGTGTTCAGAATGAGGTATGGTCATTATGAGTATTCAGTGATGTCATTTGGAGTGTCTAGTGCGCCTCGATTGTTCATGGAGTGCATGAATAGAATATTACATCCGTACTTAGATAAGTTTGTGGTTTTATTCATCGATGATATTCTGATATATTCGAAGTCTGATGAAAAGCATGTGGAGCATCTGAGAGCTGTGTTGCAGACGTTGTAAGAGAAGAAGTTGTATGCAAAATTATCCAAGTGTGAATTATGGTTGTGATAAGTGAGTTTCCTCGGGCATGTAATTTCTAGTGGTGGGATTGTTGATGATTCGTCAAAGATATATGCAGTGTTGTAGTGGGAGACTATGAAGTCTATATTTGAGATCATAAGTTTTCTTGGCTTGACTGGTTAATTACAAAAGGTTTATCGAAGGCTTTTTGAAGTTAGCATTTCCTTTAACTCGGTTGACTCAAAAGGGTCAAGCTTATGTTTTGGACGTGCATTCTGAGGAGATTTTTCAAGAACTCAATAGGAATTTGACGTATGCTTCAGTTTTGGTTTTGCCGAATCCAAATGAGTCTTTTGTTGTGTATTGTAACGCTTCGAAGATGGGCCTAGGAGGCGTGTTGGTGCAAAATAGTCAGGTGGTGGCTTATGCTTCTAGACATTTGAAAGTTTATGAGAGGAATTATGCTACACATGATCTATAGTTGGCAGTCGTGGTATTTGTGTTAAAGACTATGAGGCATTATATGTTTGGTTCCAAATTTGAAGTGTTTAGTGACCACAAGAGTTTGAAGTACTTATTTGATCATAAGGAGTTGAATATGTGACAGAGGAAATGGCTCGAACTTTTGAAGTATTATGATTTTGGATTGATTTACCATTCGGGTAAAGCCAGTGTTGTGGATGATGCGTTGAGTAGGAAGTCATTGCATTTGTCGATGTTGATGGTTTGAGAGTTGGAATTGATCGAGCAATTCATAGATTTGAGTTTTGTGTGTGAAAAGACTCTTAATAATGAGAAGTTGGGTATGTTGAAGTTGACCAGTTGTATCCTTGAGGAGATCAGGGAAGGTCAGAAAGTCGATTTTGGATTGGTTGGCCGACTAGTGTTAATTAATCAAGGTAAAAGATGTGATTTTAGAGTCGATGAGAATGGTGTAATGAGATTCAGAGACATGGTGTGTTGTACCAGATGTGATAGAGCTTTAGAAGATTATTCTTGAGGAAGGTCATGGGAGTGGTTTGAGTATTCATCATGGTGCCACTAAGATGTATCAAGACTTGAATAAAATGTTTTAGTGTCCATGAATGAAGAAGGAAGTAAATAAGTTTGTTTATAATTGTTTGACTTATCAAAAGTCGAAGATTGAACATCACAACCCATTGGGTTTGATGCAACTGTTGAGTATGCCCAAGTGGAAATGGGATAGTATTTCCATGGATTTTGTGACGGGCTTTCCGAAGACAACAAAGAGTTGTGATCCGATTTGGGTTATTGTTGATAGACTAACTAAATCGACTTATTTCATTCTAATTAAGATCAATTATCCTTTACATAAGCTAGTTGAGTTGTATATTGAGAAGATGGTTAACTTACATGGTATTCTATCGAGTATTATGTCAGATAGAGATATGAGATTTATGTCGAGGTTTTGGAAGAGTTTGTAGGAAGAGATAGGTACTAAGGTGTGTCGCATCTCGAAAAATGCTATCCTTCGTGAAGCGCTCGCTCGCTCATGGAAAAAATGGTTCAAACAGAGTCGCCACCGAACTTTATTTATTTCAATGAAGGAAAGGCAAAATATTAATAAAACTCACAAAAAACAAAAAAAAATAAAATGGTCGTTGCAACCAAATTCAGGTTCGGGAGTTGGTTATGGAAAGACAAAGTATTAGAACCCCTCACATCCGTTGTACTCAACGGGAACATCCTAGTTGGATTTGTGATAGAATGTTAGATTGATGTTAATTGTAATATTTTACTTATTAGGCGAGAAAAAGAAAGACAGGAAAATGTTTTTTTATTAAAGGGGTGTCTCTAACAAGATTTCACAATCATGCTCCTACATATCTTCAGGTGTTATGGAGAACTCAAGGCTACATAACTCTGCTTAGAAAGAACTAATGGGTTAATTGCTTTTAAGGAGTGACCCTTTAGACATATCAAGTGATTAAACCTTTACTTGTCCCTCGCTCTTTTAGGTGGAAGTCTTTGTTTGTTTCACATTGGATATGGATAAAGCATACTCGTTTTTGAAAATGTTTTCAAAGTCGTGTAATGGCGGAAAACAAGTTTGATTTATTACATGTTTTGTTGGGTGACGATTACTCGAATGGTCGGGTAAGGCTACTCATATCCAAGTACTCGAGAAGAGGAATAGAAGGCTCTAGACCATATTTATTTTCATCCTTAACTGTAAAAGGATTTAGATAAGGTTAATGTATTTTGGACGGACGACAAATCCTTGAATGACCTAGTAAGGATACTCATATCCAAATGCTCGGGGAAGGGAATAGAAAGCTCTAAATCACCTCCTTTTTCATCCAAGTTATTACAAAAATCAGTTTGGCTTAAGTTTGATTAGGAAAGTGATTTGAGGTGAATCGGTTTAGAAGTTTTTTAATAAATGAAAATTGCTCGAATGATTGAGTAAGGAAACTCATATTCAAACAATCGAGGAGAGGAATTGAAGGCTCTAGACCATCTCCATTTTCACCCTTTGAAATGAAGTTTAAGTATGATTAAGTAATTTGGATTTGATTAGGGAAAAGATACTTGATGTTCGATCGAGATTTTTATTATTTGCGTTGAACTGAGAATCATATGAAATGAGTTGAAGTTTTTTTTTTAAAATGATGGAGAAATGGATAGTATAAATGGTTTTGATTTGGGGAAAATTGTTCGACGTTGGATCAAGTATTTGTTTTTTTTGAAAGGGTTGATTTTAACCATGTATTAACAATTAATTAATACAATAGCAATAAAGGAAAGTGGTAAAATTATTACACATTACAGAAATGGGGGGTACAATTTTGTCAAATGGGATACAATACAACAATTAACAATACAATCTCAATAAACAATTGTAAATAACAAAAGCGTTGTAAGAAGACCCAAGAGAAGACTAATGGACCATAAATAAATAGGAGTTTGAACTACTGAAGTTAGCGCTATGTTAAGCAATCGTGAAATGATTTGTGTAGGAATCATCCTATATGAGGTCGGTCAACAAACCTCTATGCGCTTAAGTAATTTTTGAAGTTAAATTGAATTTTTAAATTCGAAATTGCAATGCATCTGTGAAAAACTGATTATTTACAGCATTTTAAAAGGTAAAAGAAACAACATTTAAACTATTGAATTTAGTGTTATGTTAAACAACCCTAAAGTGATTCATGTAAGAATCACCATGTCTGAGGTTGGTCAATAAAATTTTATCCGTTTAAGCAATTTCTGAAGTTAAATTTAATTTTTAATTCCGAAATTGCAATGCATCTATGAAAAATCGATGAGACAAATAAATTAATTTTTTCTTTAACAGTTTAAAAATAATCAATTTAATAAATAAATAATAATTATTATAATAAACATAATAATAAATAATAATGATAAATAATAGAAATAAATAATAGTAACAAATAATAATAATTATCAATAATCAATAATAACAATAATAATTATAATGACGATAATAATTAATAATAGTCCATAAGAATAAATAATAGCCAATAATAAAATCAAAAACAATAAATAATAATAATAATTAATAATAAACCATAATAATCAATCAATAATTAACAATGATAATAAAGTTAATAATAATGACAATAATAACAATACTAATAATGAATCAATAACATTAATAATTAATAATAATATGAAATAATAATAATAGTTTAGTAATAATAATAGTTCATTAATACAAATATAGATGTAAATAATTAAAAAAAATTATCATAAAAAAAAAGAAGAAAAAAAGAGAACAAAAAAGAAAGTGTATCGGTCCACTTCAAGGAAAGATGGAGGGATATCATTTTTTTCTTTCAAATTTTTTCTAAAAAAAACAACCACTCCCCCTTGACGTGTAGCAAGGGGAGTATGAAAAGGTCAAAGAACTAACATTTCCTTTTCTTTACTCACATAATACTTTGTATGTAACAACAATAAAACAATTTTTTTTACACAACCAAAAATACCATTTCACCTCTCAAGTCTCTTACCTCTCCTTTATGCAATAAGCTAGGCCGGTGGTGCTTTGGAGTGTGTTCACGGTGGTGAAGTGGCAGACGGGTTTGGTTCATGTTGTGGTTGTTCGTTTGTTATGGATTGTGATGATGAACGAATACGAGAGATGTGAGCAGGTTGTGTTGTGGTTTGATGGTGGTCGTAAGGTAGCTCACGACCAGAAGTTGCAGAGGTTAGGGTGGAGCGATGTTGTGGTTTAAGTAGTTTGGTTTGTGTTTTTGTTTGTGATAAAGGAAGTGTTAATGTTGTTTGTTGTTCCTATGTTGATGATGATGATGCTCGGTTGTTGTTGTTTTGAGCGAGGTTGGAGATAGAGTTTTTTATAGTTGAATAATTTTTTCGTTTTGTGATGATAGAGAGTGAAGGCGGAGTGATTTTGGTATGATGTTGGTTGATGAGGAGGTTGTTGGTTGTTGTTGGGGGTATGGTGAAGGAAAAAAAAAGGTGGAGGGCGGCGAGAGGTTGACCGCGATGGAAGGAGATGAGTGGTAGAGAAGAGGAATCCAAGGTGGTGAGGAAAATGGAAAAATAAAGAGGAAATGTGAAATCAATTTTCTATAATTTCAAATAGGAGGTCCATTTTGCTTTATGTATTTTTCTTAATTTTGAAAAATGGATTTGTGTGACTCTACTCAAGCAAGCGTCGCGTGGGAGGAAAAGAAAAGGAGAGAGAAAATCTAAAGTTAGGCCATGTGTCCCTTTCCTAAAGGTCTAAATTTTAATTAATTTTGCAAATAAAAAAAAGGAACAAATGACCCAAGGTGATTAGTCTTTTGATTAACATTTTAATTCAAAAAAATAAATTAACCCTTTTATCCTTAATAGTTAAATCAAAAATAAACAAATATAAATTAAAATCGAATAAAAAATATAGATAATTCTAAATAAATCTTTCGGTTATTTTGGCAAAAGAAAAAAATAATCAGACAAAAATTGAATAAAAATCTAGCGCAAAAATGTCCGAAAAAATAAACTGAACACATTAAAATGATCAATGTAAAATAAACTTCTCGGAAATATACATGTTTTGATGCAATTTTGAAATAAAAAATACCTTGTAGAAAAGGCTCAGGCTGATCAAAACGTGACTGAAAAATAGTCGCAAAATAAAACGAGTATGCCAAGTTAAATTACGTGATACGTAGATTAAGAGAACTTACATCTACAAGCTCAATTTTGAAATTTTTTGCCTGCTAACTCAACGTACGTTTGAGAATTGATTCAACTGGCATGTCTTCATGTAGACCCGAAAATGTATTCTGGTTGATAGTTTAAATATTATGCGAAACAAAATGTATGTTATGATGAGTAAAAAATGCAGTTGTCTTGTGAGTCCATTGGTTTACTGATTGAATAATCGTGAATAGATAATCAGATGCAAATAAATCGCTCTTGGACCATTTACTTCTAATTCTCCATTACAATTAAAACCTACAAAGGTTTAGATGATGACAACACTCTTGATTGTCACCCTTTGGACCTCTGAAACATGATGCAACAGAATGAACGATGCACTGAGATTGAGAAATCAAGTCTTTTGACTTCTTAATTAAGAAGATGACTGAATGAATGTCATCAAGACCAAATAAATGCAAGAACTCCTGACTTTTTATCTAAACCCTGGTGAATGCTTTTAACGGAAGGAATGCATGATAAAATGAAATGATTATGCTATGCTGATGTGAATGCAAAAATTTAGGGTAAAATTTAGGGTATGACAAGCTGAAGTCTAGTTATGCTTATTGTAACGGTAAATTCATGACCATCGAGCTATGGATAAACTTAACGCCAATAAAACCAGAGTCGCCACCGCGCTTTTATTGTTTCTAAAGGAAAAGGGAAAAGTACAAACAAAACCCAAAGATAAGAAGTTTTCAAATCAAAACTAATAAAATGTCAGGGATTACAGGTAAGGGGGTTGGTTACACAGAGGGAAGGTGTTAGCACCCAAATTGTCATAGGTACTCCTAAGGAGCCTTTTTTTATGTGTGCATATGTGTTTGGTATAAAATATGTTTGAGAAAAAATAAAGTGTGGGGATGAGAAACAAATTCATTGATTATATTTTTGTGTTTGACAAGACCTTCGATCTAGTGCCTACGTACCAACATAAAAATGAGGGATCAAAATCTCGTAGTTCGTGGTAAAAATTTCAAAGAAGTTTGTGAATTGCTTTTAATAAAAAGTTTAATAAGAAAAAGGCACAAAAGGCCCAAAAGTTGAATGAAATTACAAGTTTGATTTAAGAAAAAGTTTAAAAATTTATTGGCATAAGGCCAAAGTTTCTAATCATTAACACAAAGTCTAAGTTTGAAATCAAAGAAAGTTTTTGAAAAGAGGGAGAGATTTGAAATTTAAGAAGTGAGAGGAGATGAAGAGGTTATCCTAAGCACAAATTAAAAATTAAGAGTTAAAAAGATCTGACCAATGGGATGCAATCCAACAGGCAAGAATGCCATATAGAAACCCAATTTCCTTTGGACTTTAATCAAGCAATAAACAATATCCAGACATTATGAATATCAAGGCATCAAATAAAGATAGCCACATCTAGGCAAGCACTCCAAAAGCTGACAGTCTTCTTTGTCTTCTCATGTATCCGATGAAATATTCTTTGATTAACTTAGAGCAAAGCATCAAACACAAGATCAAAATAACAATTAAGCACAAAGACAGAGTAGTAGATAAATTCAAACAGATCCTCAGGCTTGTATCAGATAAAGACTCATTTTACAATAGCTTGGTCTCAAAATGTTGGCATTGGCCAAGTCCTTTTTGCACAGGGAATGTTGCCTAATTCTAAGTCCAAGAGTTCAGATCAAGATCAATAGTCCACCAACTGTTTTTTTAAGGTTTTTTATTGTTATTAGATGTTTTAAGGTCCTAAGACCACAAACAAAACCAAAATACACAAACAATATATATGATCACAAGATATGGCTTAAATGAGCAAAGTGAAAATGACATAAACATAAACAAGTTAAATGAAATGTAAATGGCAATGAATGATAAATGACTGAAATTTAAATTGCATAAAGTAAATAACTTGAAAGTAAAGCAATATTAACAAGAATTAGTCAAATGTTAGTCAAAGGTTAGTCAAGTATTAATGGTGTTTTTTTAATTGATTAAGTTATTCTTTCGAGAACACTCAACCATTTATTTACAAGTATGAATCCTTAAACCAATACATCTTCCATGAGAAGGGCTCCAACTTGGATAATTCAACAAGTATGCCACTAGCTCCCATGAAAGGAAAAAATGTCAAGTCTCCATACAATGCCATGAAGAATGAGAGACTTACAATCTCACTTACTAGAATGTTATATCTTTAGGGTCAAATTTTGCTCTATGTTAAGCAATTGTAATTGGACTTATGTAGAAGTCACAACTATCTAAGGCCGAACAATAAAAATTTAGGTGTTAATGCATGTTAGAGATTTGGTATAAAGAATCAAACTCCTAAAACATACCAGACACTAAAATAAAAGGTCAAGAGGGAGAGACATATCTCAATCATACTTGTATTGGTTCATCTGACACAAGGTCATTTATGAACCAATTAGCCTTTAGACATTAGAGATTTCATTGGTCAAATGAGGGAATGGGGAAGAATAGGTATGAAGATGAAGAGGGAGAGGGAAAATAGAAACATAAATTGATCATGGGAGAAATTTTATCAAATCAAAATCCTCCATTCATTTTGGAAGATGAAATGTACATTTCATTAATCCCCTAAATCAAATGGTTTTGATCCAACAAAAGTCAAATCAACCTTGACCAAGGCCCAAACAGAAAGTCAAACATCACAAGACCATAAAAATGGCTCAACAACATTTTTAAACATTTAATCAATTAAAAATCTAATTAAAAATGAATTAAAATATATTTTAGTTTGGTCAAAACCTAAAATCCCTTCAAAACACCAAATAATTGGCCAAGAGATTTATCCTAGGTCAAACAAGGTCAAATGACTTTAGACAAAAAATTTCACTATTTTTGAAAAGTCAGAAGTGTTTTTAAACAATTAAAAATATGCATAAAAACATTTAATTCATGAAAATTATCAAAATTAATCAAAAAAATCATTTTAATTCAGAATATGAAAGATAAAAATATTTAAAGATTTTTGGTGGATGTCCCATATTTTTTGGATTAAAAATAAAATTAATATGAATAAAATAAAATAAAAAGATTAACTGAAAATTCAAAAACTAAAAAGAAATTAGAAAAAACAAGGGCCATCAGATATCCCTTATTAATTGAGGTGGCGGATCTGCTGGCCCCGCGCGCGCTTAGGGGTGTTCGCGGTGCAGTTTGGGCGATTTTGATGATAAAAATCATCCGAACCGCAAGAGAAAAAAACATGCGGTTCAGTTTGGTTCGGTTGACTTTTAGAAATAAAACCAAACTAAACCAAACCAAATGAGTGCAGTTTGGATTGGTTCGGTTTTTTTACAATATTTTTATTTAGCCATACATACACCTATAGAGAACAACATAACTTTGTGTTTAGTCATTCATACATTAGTAAATAACATCAAAATTCATCATATTTAGACAAAAACTTCTCATTCAATATACAAAAAATTAGATTAGAAAAAAAGTGGAATAAAAAACATATATAAAATAATAGCATAAAATAATATCAAAAACATTATAATAAAACATAAAAAAAACATATGAGAAGAGAGATTAGAGAAGATGAAAAAAAACATAAGAGATGCAAGATTGAGAAGAAATGTGCGATAAAAATGGAATTGAAAGATAAAACAATAATATAAAAGATGAAAAAGAAAAAACATAAGAGATAACATATTAGAGTAGAAAAGGTGAAATATATATATGGCAAAGAAGATGAGAAGAATGTGCGGTACTACTAGGAGAGATTTAAGAAGGTTGAAATTGAAACCCTAAGTGTGAGTAAGAGAAAATCGTTTGTAATTGTAAGGTTAAGGGCATTCTAGGTTTGAGTTTTGGATTGAATGTGGGATAAGTGAAGATTAGATGGTAACATAATGCGGTTTGGTTTGGTTTAGTTCGGTTTGCAAAATACAAACCGCAAACCAAACCAAACTGTGTGGTTTTGTTAAAAAATGACCCAAACGCATCCGAACCAAATGCGGTTTTTTGCGGTTTGGGTTTGGTTTGGTTTGGTTTGCGGTTTTCTATTGAGTTGGTTTGGTTTTGAACACCCCTACGTGCGCTATCCACTATGCACCTCAGTCAAAGTATCACACGCGTGGTAATCAAAATGGGAGGCTGAGATTAAAACGTTTGAACATGATCTGATAGTCAGGAGACGTGCCAACACACCACTGGAGCTAGTGCTCTGGTCTTCTTCTCTGGTAGACCTCACCGGACTGGTCCACTATCAACCACCACCAAAATGAAAAACAAGGACATGAATTTAAAGGAAAAATGCTCAGGAGCTCGAATCTGGTCTCAATTTTCTCCAATTCCAAGTATATAAAAAGATACAGGGATTTGAATTTTGAGGATCATGAATTGAGTTGCTTCGATTTGACCTCAAAGCAACTCAATCTTGTTGCCTACATTGGTAGGAATTCAGCCAACAAAAAATCAAAGAGAATGGTGAAGAATTGAGAGAGAATCTAAGAGATGAAGTTTCTGAAAAATTACCTTCGAGGGAGCTTGAAACTTGCTTGATATTGCTTCCAATTGGCCTTGGCTTAACTTCAGATGCTTGCAGGAAGTGAATTGAATCAAGGAAGGGTTTGGATTCTTGGAGTTTCAACTTCAAAACAGAAGTGAAATTGAAACTCGATTTTTGATTGAAAACCTTCAAGTTTGTCCTTTAATGGTGAGGGTTATGGTTGCAGGATCAAAGCTTGGGCAAAGTGTCCCCAATTCTAAGCAAGAGGGAGCTTGAAACTTACTTTATACACACTTCCATCAAAATGCCAAAAATAGTAATTCTCACTTACATGGATGCATGGGCGTGTAATAGGCCCATCAAATGATGCTAAATGATCCAATATTCTGTGTTATCCAACTTGAAATGATGTCACATAGCCATGCATAAAGGAAATGAATTTTGACCATAAATCTTACCAAATGAAGCCTTGTGAAGAACTCATGCGCAAGTCTATCAATCTTGGTCCAAATGAGGTGATCTTGGACTTTTTGGAAAGGATAGATCAAGGGGAAAAACTTTCATGTTGAACACTTTTCTATTTGAAGCTTTGACCATGATTAGTTTTAAGGTGAAAGTTTGGAAAATCAAACATAAATGAAAATTTTCTAAGTACCAAGCCAAATGTTCATTTCTTCCACCTTGAATAACTTTTGCTATAGGTTTCAAATGGAAAATTTTCCTTCATAAAAGTTATGTATATTTTAAACCTATTAAATTTGGTCACAAATTTTATCTCATTTGGATTTGTCATAAAGGCGTTATTCATTTTATAAGTTGAGGAAAATCTCTTGTTCAATGGTAATGGCCCAAAATGACCTATAATGTTTCCTCTTGGCACATGCTTTTGCAAGTTGAATTTGAATTTTATCAAAGAATAAAAGTTGGAGAGGATATCATGAAATTGATCATTAAAGTTGGGTGGCCTTTATCTCATAAGAAATGAGCAAGTTATGGTCCTTGGAAGTTAACCTCTTAACTAGGGTTCAAACGGAATGACCTATAATCTTTCACCATAAAAAGTGACTTTCCAAGAAAAAATAACTCTTGACCTCAACATGAAAGTTGTTTGAAATGTCATAAGTAGTAACATTTCTCTTTGAATAATTTTCATATGGCAAAAATGTAGGAGATAGGGTCTAGGGAACCCCAGTTTTGACCAGTTGACTTTCTCTGGTCAACCACCATAAACCATCTTGCAAACTTGAAGTTCTTTTTATCTCTTGGACTCATGGAGGATCATATATGTATAAGATGATGTATAATTAAGTATACCTTGGAATATTTGATCAAATGATGAAAAAACTTGCTGAGGAAGTCACACAAGATACCCATATGAATTGGGGCTTCCAAGGCAAACAAGCTTCAAACTCTTGAAGAATTCTTGATCAAATTGATAAATGAAGATCATGGGGATCCATATATGATGTCTAGAGTCAACGTGAACCATCTCTTGATTGATATACTTGTATTGAGGGTCTCAAACCTTAGTTCTGAGCTTGATGAGGCATAGGTGAACACACACACACACTACCTATAAAAGGAACAAAACTATACATTGACATATTTTTGGTATTTGGGTTAGTAAACAAAGTATGATACAATCAAATATGCTTGGTGATCTCTCCCAATGCAAACCCAATGAATGAGGGGTAAGAAGGACGCCAACGTGTGATCCCAAAGACAATGCATATGATGAGATAGCATGGGGGATCTTAGGTTCAAAATTAGGGTCTTACAGTTGCCCTTATTTAAGGAGATTCTAACTAAGGATGTAAAGGTTAAAATATTCGTATCAACTCAGTAGAATGGACTTAAATAATAACATCTAGAAACAAATTTTGGTCCCTAAGAGACCTCACGAATCATATGATATGAATGTTAAAATAATCTTTATGGGGAATATTTTGCCACAAAGGAAAAGAATCCTGAAGAGACTGAAGGTCCACAGGAGTAAAACAATTTCGTAAGGAAAACTCACTAGGGAGACAGAGAATCCGAGGATAAAAGTTGTGTGAAGGCCAGGTTACGTCTTAAAAGCTGCTGGAGACATAAAAGGAATTTCCATGAAAATAAATCAATGGAAGGACTCAGTTGGGGATAAAGGGAAAATCTGCAGGGGAAACGGGTAAATTAGAACAAAGATGAAATACTCAAACCAAACAGGAAAAGGCAATTCCACTGAGGGAATACGCACTCAAACTCAACTGGGGAAGAATGGACTTTAACACAGGAGCACCAAAGATTATCTATTACCGGTCACTGGGTAGAAAGATAATATACTCTGACAGAGGGTCATCCGTTACCGGTTAGGGTAAACATATCAAGGATGGCCCACTGAGGAGAAAGAGGTGCATTCATTACCTGCTACTGGGTAAGAATAGCCTGCTGAAAAAAATAGGATTTACAACTACCGGTTACTGGCCAGATGACCAAAAGGAGAGAATATTTGTCACTGATTAAAGTGAACATATCAAGGATAACTCAAAGGAAGAATATCCTTCATCGGTTAGGATGAACATATCAAGGCTAGACTGCCGGGGAAAAATAGGAATTATATCTATCAGTTACTGGATAGAATACCAGAGAGAATATTCGTCACCTATTAGGATGAACATATCAAGGATAGACTCAGCAGGGGAAAGTAGGAATTACAACTACCAGTTACTGGGTAGAAGACCAAAGAGAGAGTATCTGTCACTAATTAAAGTGAACATATCAAGGATAAACTCAAAGGAAAAGAAAGGATTTATATCTACCAATTATTGGGCAGAAGACCACTAAGAGTAGAAAATTTGTCATCGGTTAAGATGAACATATCAAGGATTAACTCTCTGGGGAATAAAAGTAGGGATTACAACTACCTTTTTACTAGGTAGAAAACCACAAAAGGAAGAATATCTGTCACCGGTTAGGATGAACATATCAAGGATAAACTGTTTGGGGGGAAACATGAAGACGAATCTGTTGGGGGAAACAAAGGAAGTAAATTACATTTACCGGGTATTGGGTAAAAGTAAAGTACTCAAAAATTGAGAAGAACATTACTAGTCACTGGGTAATAAACTCTCAGGGGACCAAAATATCTATCTAGATAATGACTAGAAAGAAGCGGTCAAATAAAGACTCAACCCAATGAGGATATAACTCAAGGGGAGTGGTCCCATCTAGATAATTAACTGGGGAGGAAACTGAAATAATAATAATCCACGAGGAAATAACCCAGTGGGGAAATGAGAAAGGTTAAACTCTTTCTGCTTAAGGGGTTGACACTCTACAATTGAAGAAGGACAGGCGCACCAAATCTGCATAGGTAAATGATATGGCCAAAATAGGGGATCAAAATAAAAGAATCAAATGCAATAAAATGCATAATGAAATATCTGATGTTGTGTTTTATGCATGAATATGTATGTATATGATTTATGATCATGCTGACAAAACAACACAAAGGATACAAATAACAAAGATTTGAATCAATTCTGCAACACTCGACTAATCTCAACAAGATGGAAACACCAACTGGAGAAAATTCTAGGGATGAAAATAAATCATCCAGCTCTGAACAAATCAACTATGGCTGGGAAAGTCATGGAGAACATGCTTCTAATCAATCACGACAAACTCTATGGGGAGAGAGAGCACTGCTAAAGGATAATCAACCAAACATGGTGAGGAAAAATATCTGTTGAGGATAAAAAATTATCAACTTTGCGGGGAAATTTAGGTCAACACCATATCAAATGAGAGACAACCTTATAGGGGAAAAAACCAAATATTGCTCAGAATCCAAAACTGTCGGGAAAGAAGGAACTTCATATCAGAAGATGAACTCCGCCGGGGAACATAAGAGATAAAACTTTGCATGGGGATTTGAGAAAATATTGGGGGTGCTATGACCAAGATCATCATATTCCTCAATAATCAATAAATTCTTCTTGGGAATTACGAAATAAACCAATTCCAAGGCAAAGATAACTGGATCTGATTCACACTAAGGAGAAACTGCCGAAGTTATGCAACACAATAAAATAAATGCAAAAATGGGAACCAAATAAAGGTTCTGGAGGGTCTAATCACAAGACTGGGGGATACCAAACATGAGCACCTCAGTTGGGGAACACGAATTTGCAAAGGGGACCGATCATAAACTCAACTCTATCGGGGAGGTGACCCACCAATTCAGTCGAGGATAACTGATGAACTGTTGGGGAGGAAAATAGTTACCCAACCAACTGCTTGGGGAAGACCAACAAGGCTTCACTTTTCAAGACTTACCTGTTCTCATATTGTTGTTGATATTCCTTAATGGAATCAGTTATTCTTAAAGTGATTGTTTTTATTATTTTAAGAAAAACAATTATTATTCATTAATTTATTTCAAAATTATCATCATAAAGATTCAATTTTATTTAGCAGAAGTAAATAAGACTAGAAATAATTGGATAAAAGCTCAACTTTATTTAATAGAATGGTAGTTCGTAAATGACGAGACTCCATAGATTTTTACAAAGTTTGAAAATTGGTAATTTACATGGAAAAGGGCTACATTGAATACAATGATCACTACTCTTCCTACCAACTTCAACATCCACTGCTCTTGGCTTCAGTTGAGAATGATGAATAAAAAACAAATGACTTGCTCACAACCGCTTCGAAGATCAGGACCAACCAGATGCAATTACTTGCCATAATCCCTAATTTTTGCCTAGATTGCCCCAAGGTGGGGTACTCAATCTACCAGACCAATTTTCTGTTTTTTATGTCTCTAATTTTTTCTGGATCGCCCTTTCGGGTTTTCAATCCACTAAGACGCTCATTTTTGCCTAAGCTGCCCTTCCGGGTTTTCAACTTAGCGAGTTGTTCTTTTCTTTTTAGGAGAAGTATTTCTTGACTGCATCGACATTCATAGGACGAGTGAACTCTTCACCATCCATAGTTGTAAGAATTAAAGCACCACCTGCAAAGGCTCTCTTAACAACATATGGACCTTCGTAATTAGGAGTCCATTTGCCCTTAGCATTAGGTTTGAAAGATAAAATCTTCTTGAACACAAGGTCACCTTCTCTAAACACACGAGGCCTGACCTTCTTATCAAATGCCTTTTGTAGTACCCCAAAATTTGCCCCCCATTTTGTTTTTCATCTAACCCATAACCTGAGGCCCATCTAACATTATTCACGTATCATGCATATTCATCATCATTCATTCATGATTAACATTGACTAACAAACATCATGAGTTAAAGGTTTCTGGATAACAAAGCAGGTTTGGATTGGAAATTCTGGGTATTGCTCATCCTACAGGTTGCAACCCTAATTCTCGATCTTGAGGAATCTTGTAGCTCAGCCTCCGTGCATGAACTAGGCTTCTAAACCCTAGTCGTGGGCCCATAGTTCGAGTTTATGGTCATGTTCATGTATTAAGACAATCCATTTTCATTCAATTGGATAATTCCTTTCATTTTTACCCCTAAAATATTCATTACATACAAGAAAGGAGTAAAAAAGGTGTAACATTGCAAGAAAACTCATTTTTGGAAGTTTTAGCCCTATGAGTTGACTCATGACTCGGCGCAAAACCCCCGGGTCCGAATAGGTCGACCCACCGGTCGACTCAATCCTGGGAAACTTGAGTGAGTCGACTCACTCACTCTTCACATCGACTCATTCAACTTTTGCATTTGAACCTTGTTCCCTCGAGTCGGAACAGGTCGACCCCCAGATCGACTCAATTCTGGGAATTCCTGATTGAGTCGACTCATTGCCAATTTTCCTTTCAATCATTTCATCGCGGGTCCGGACAAGTCTACTCCCAGGTCGACTCAAACCTAGGAAAATCACTGTTTGAGTCGACTCATTCTCTGTTTGAGTCGACTCATAACTTGTTTTGCAGGATTTTTGCACTACTAATGTAAGAAGGGAACCTTTGGGTTGAAGCATGATCCTTCATCATTGAAGCTTGCAATCCAAGACCAACATACACCTGCATGAACATCGGGAAAGCCGTGAGCACTCAAAGATGCTCCAAGGTTCATTACTTCATCAAGCTTTAACCACATGCATTGTGAATACAATATTTCTGCAGCAAAACAAGTGCAGCAAATTCACTAACACTTCAACTTACACAATCATAACATAGCCCAAAATCACATAACACAACACAACCACGGTTAACCTACAATTTCAAGTCATGATAGTTATATCTTGTGCCTTAGCCAACATCAAAGCTAATCTCATTCAAATTTTCAACTACACTAGTCAGTCATAAACCACCACTTGAACATATTAACTTACTTCCAACTCAGTGAGTTAACTACAAAAACTCACTGAGTTCATCCCAACTAACTCCGGACCTCACTTAACTAACTCCAAGCCTAATCCCAAGCCACATAAATCCCAAGCCTAACCTCTATAAATTATCATCTTCATCATCATTTGAACCTCTCAACATTTTCTCTACACTTTCTGCATTCAGCACCTGTAATTCTCTGCAATCTCTCTCTGAACCCTCACCTTCCCATACTCAAATCTCAATTTCCCAAAACTCCATTAAAGCTTCACATTGAAGCCTCAATAAGAGTGGGCTTAACCTCATCATACTACAGTATTTTTGAAGAAGAAGATTCAGAAAACAAGCAAGTCAGAGGAAGATAAAGGTAATACTCTACCTTCTTGTACAAGTGATTTTCCGTCTTTATCTTATTCGATCAACACTCGTCAGAGTAAATCTTAGCTTCAGAGGTAGGTCCATTTTTCACCATTTTCATTGCATTGGTGTTACTATGCTGAACCTTGCATCATGCTATTGCAAACCCTTATCATGAGGAGCTCTGAATCTTGTTCACGGAGGAGTATTGTAGATCTGAGTTTTAGGGATTCTTGAGAGTTTGGCTTCAGTTGTGAATTTAGATTAGAAATTATAGAACTTGGAGAGTGGATCCTTGTTCAGGAGGTGGAGACGAAGAAGGAGGTGTTTTCGCTTTCCATTTCCGATAGTCACCGCCGCCGGAAGCGATTTCCGGCACGGTGGTCCATGGTGGAGCTCCGACACCGACGATTTGAGCTGTCATGGAAAAGGCGCGCAAGACATTCAAATTTCTTACTGGTTTTTCCCAACATAGCTCCCAATTTTGGGGCTTATTTTCTGTTTGGGCTTGTCACATTCCAAGCCCAATGCAGCACCCTATCATCCTAATTTTTCTGCTTCACCCCCTGGCTGAAAAAATCTGTTTGGTATTGGGCTTTGGCAACTGAAGCCCATGCTTTTGGACTTTGTTTTTGCTCTCTTTTTCCTGCATATCTAAATCAGGTATGCACCCTCTGTATTGCAAAGACCCTTCTATTTTATTTGTTTCGTTCATTGGTTTTATTGATTAGATTAATTTTGATTGTCATAATTTAGGCCAATTAGATCAATTATGAATTCAGATAGAATTTTTATAATCAGATTTTTAGATTCGATAAAATTGTCAAAAGACCATTTTACCCTTTAGGGATAATTTTGGATATTTTTACTCATAAAATCACATGCTTCTTTAGGGATAGAATTTAACTTAGAATTTTAATCCTAAAACCTTAACAATCACATGTTCCCTTAGGAATTTTAACATAGACTTTTAATTGAATTTTTGACTAATCATGATATGATCCCTTGGATTAGTGTGATTAATTCTGACCACTAGATTAGGTCTAACCTAGGTTTCTAAATAATTTCAAACCCTCCGATTCAAATTGATTAAAAGCAATTTTGATCAATTAAATACTTTGAACTTGTATAATCCCACAGTCTAAATTGAGTGACCAAAACCCTCAATCACTTAATAAGACTTTTATTCTAAGCTGTGGAGCTCGAAGCTTAAGTCAAGATCTTCAATCAAGGCATCCTCAGTCATACCAAGCAGCGGATTATACAAACATATCAAAGGTGGAAACTGCAAAAGCTTATCAAGTCAAGGTTAAAAGTGTGCGGTACGAGCCTTAAGCAATAGAGAAGGAGTGGAACTGGAGTATTCCTACCCCTATTCTTAATGTCTTTGGGTATGGGACAAATGACCCAACGCTCATTGTATTCACCTCTATTCATAGACTTTAGCATCATTCTAATCATATGATTGACAAGTCTCTCTCTCTTCACAAAGTATCATGCAACAAGCAAGGACTAAATCAACAACTTATCAATCATGAATCAAGTTGTATGACACGAGCCTTAAGTGTTGGTGTAAGCCCTAGAGGCCAATACTTTTGGAACTTGTATCGAATTATTTATTAATAATAAAAGGCTTTTTCTTTATTATGTTTGTCTAATAAAGTCCCTAGAATAGCTAATCCGTTTAATGTATCAAGTGTGACTTAATCATGAGATCACATTAAACATAAGGACATTATTCTTAAAGTATCCATAGTCGAGCTTTATTGTGAAGTGGGATAACATTAAAGCATTAAGACTATTATGTATATAGACTAATGATCACATCTCATGGACCATGGATAAGGAGTTATCAAGTCTTAAACATAGGTATGAATATTAAGAGTAATATTTGTACTAGATTGACCCGCTATGAGAATACTATATAGAATGTTATGCAAAGTGTCATAAGTTATTCTCATGGTGATAATGGTGTATACCACCCTTCGACCTGAAACCACTATGGACCCTAGATGTAGATTCGAGTGCCTTATTGTTGATCAAACATTGTGCGTAACTGGATGACGATAAAGACAGTTGATGGGTACTCCACGAAGCATGCTAAGGGACATGAGTGACCTATATGGAATTTGCCTATCCTACGTAACAGGATAAATGTCTATGGGCCCAATATTGAACTGGACAAGAATGACACGGTTTATGCCTTGTGTTCAATATAGACATAAGGGCAAAAGGGTAATTGTACACATTAGTATTATCACAAAAGGATTTGTCAGATCACATGACATTTTCGTGTCTTGGGTAGCAGTGATGTGTTGCTAGATACCGCTCACTGTTTATTATGTTAAATACATGATTTAATATAATTGCCAATGCCGCGAAAGCCTACAGGGTCACACACAAAAGGACGGATTGATGAGAGATAGAGTAACTAAGGAATACCGTAATGTACGTCATACTTAAGTGAATTGTAGAACATCGTAAGGTACGGCGTACTTAAGTAGAATACGAAATATGGTAAGGTACCACGCGCTTAAGTGATTTTGGCATATTATAAGATATGGGCCACATACACTTGAGTGGGATTTTTAGCTTGTAGCCCACACAAGTGGTTCTATAAATAAAACCCTTGTATAGAAGCATTTGTGCAGTTGCAATTTCGTTTCTCTCTCTCTCTCTCTCTCTCTCTCTCTCTCACTCAAAGACTTCATTCGTAGCAGCTAGCACTGAGATTGAAGGAATCCGTTCGTGTGGATTGAGTAGAGGCGTTGTCATCGTTCAACGTTCGTGATCGCTCTATAGACCTGCATCAAAGGTTACAATCGCCATAAGAGGTAACGATTTTATCACTGATCATGACCACTCGTAAGGATCACTAAAGGAGAAATTTTAAATTCCGCTGCGTTTTTGATCGCTCTTCTCCTTCAGTGGTATCAGAGCCACTTACGAAACCATGCATCTGATAGTTGTTTATTTTCTGTATTTTCTGTATTAATACGATTAAAAGATAGAAAGAGTCAAAGAATAAACAAGTAATTAAATTTGGCATCATGTGTGTACGATTTGGATGATTGATGTTGACTATGCTTCGGAATTCGACATTAGTATGGTGAAGCAGCGATACATCGATCGTCCATAGGTTATGCAATTGAGATCGATCAAGTTATATATATGATATAAGTAATCCTGATGCAAAATACGGTATATATGATATACTATTTCTGTTTCGTTCATTCAAACACTTAATGATTGTTTTCCTTTGAGCGATCAATGGTCGCTTGCTTCTTGATCCGACATTAGTATGGTGAAGCAATGACGTGTTGATCAATCTTACTGAATCAACAATCGAGGTGTGTTTGACGGTCTGAAATTGGTGCATTAGGGTTAATGACAGCACAAGGGTTGTGTTGTCAAAGAGTTATGCAATTAGGACAGCGGACCCCCGGCTAACTCTGTGTAGTGTGATCGGTCGCCGAAATTTAATTTGGTTTTAATTAATTAAAAGAATTAAAATTAATAATAATAATAATAATGTGTTTATTATTATTGTCTTGTTGTGATCGGTTATGGCCTTAGTTTTCCTTTATTTTGTTTTGGGTTTTTAAAATACGACCTGCGTGTCGTGCCTCTCTTTTAATCTCTTAATGTAACTTCTTTTCTCATCTCACTCCCTCGTATGTAAAACGAGTTTCTTTTATGTAATGTAATGTTATGAAGAAAGATAAGAATTAAATATCAAAGGAGGACAACCTTGAAGATCTTGCTTGGAGAAGCTTAGATCGTTATTAGGTTAGTTTAGGTTCTCTCATTGGCTTGGGAGAACAATTGCGCTAGGGGCCATAACTGTTTCATTATGTATGTTGATGCATGTGAATGTATGTTGATGCATGTGAGAGACGATTTATATGATAAATAGGCCGGTGAGATCAGAATAATTGCAAATTCCCTCAAATTAAATATTAAGTTTATGCTTTCCAAGTTTTAACACTCATCAAGACTAGTATCGAATAATGTAGGTTTCGCCTACGCGAGGTGCATGTTCTATATTAGTAAGGTGCGATGGGATAATTGTAATATCCAATTGTTAAAACAATGGGACAAACTTAACTAAACAAATTATAATAAGATTATATATGTTTAGAAGCAAGAGTTGGAAATGATCCATGTGATGGATTGGAATAAGGAGTTATTCACCCAACTAAAATATTCGAGAGTTGTATTAGATAAAATTGGAAGAAGTTCCTACCTAAATAACCTAGTTTTGTGTAATCCTCCTACGTGGACTTAAAACAAAGTGAAATGTGGATCTCGACCCACTAGAAAATCTTCCAACGGGATTTTCCTAATCAAATGGTGAAGGTCATTTGTTTTGAGTAAAATAGTGGGAGCATATTTAATTAAAGGCCTAATTAAATATGCTATTGATACTTATATTTTCATTATTTTCATGTAGATTACCATGACAACAAACACCTCTAACAACATTTTGCGATCAATCCTTAACAAGGAAAAATTGTCTGGGACAAATTTTCTGGATTGAATCGAAATCTGAGGATTGTCCTCAAACATGATAGAAAGTTGTATGTCTTAGAGAAACCTGTTCCTAAAGAGGAACCTCCTAGTTCTACACCTAAGGCAGAAAGAGATGCTTATAAGAAGCATGTCGATGATGCCAATGAAACTGCTTGTCTCATGCTAGCTACCGTGAACTCAGAGTTACAAAAGCAACATGAGAACATGGCAGCGTTCGATATGATCGAACACCTGAAGATGCTCTATCAAGAGCAAGCAAGGCATGAAAGGTTTGAAGTTTCAAAAGCCCTTTTCAAGGCAAGTTAGCTGAGGGAGCCCCTGTAGGTCCCCATGTGCTCAAGATGATTGGGTATGTGGAAAACCTTGAGAGGTTGGGTTTTCCCCTTGGAAAGGAACTTGCGACTGATTTGATCTTACAATCGTTGCTAGATAGATTCAGTCAATTTGTCCTAAATTTTAATATGAATGATATGGACAAATCTCTTCCTGAACTGCTAGCCATGTTAAGAACTGCTGAGCAGAATCTGAAGTCAAAAGGGAAGTTCATTCTGATGATCGAAAATGGAAAGAGACAGAACAAAAGACCCACCAAGCAGGGTGATAAAGGGAAAGGCAAGGAAGTTGTCAAACCCAAACACAGTGTTGCTGCTTTGAAGCCTAATGGAGGCATAGCAAAGGAAGGCACCTGCTTCCATTGCGGTAAGACCGGACACTGGAAGAGAAACTGCCCAAAGTACCTGGAAGATAAGAAGAATGGAGTAGAGACTTCAACTTCAGGTATTTTTGTTATTGAAATTAATTTATCTACTTATGCATCATGGGTATTAGATACTGGATGCGGTTCTCACATTTGTACCAATGTGCATGGGCTAAAAAGGAGTAGAGATTTGGCAAAAGGTGAAGTTGACCTACGAATTGGCAATGGAGCAAAGGTTGTTGCTTTAGCCGTAGGAACTTATGTATTGACTTTACCTAGTGGTTTAATAATTCAGTTAGAGAACTGTTATTATGTACCTGCAATTAGCAGGAATATTATTTCCGTTTCTTGTTTGGACAAGTTTGGTTTTTCATTTATAATAAAGAACAATTGTTGCTCAATTTATTTGAATGATATATTCTATGCTACTGCGCAAATGAACAATGGACTATATGTCCTTGATCTTGAAATGGCTATTTATAACATTAATACTAAAAGGATGAAACCTAATGAGTTAAATCCAACTTACCTTTGGCATTGTCGATTAGGCCACATAAATGAGAAACGCATTTCCAAACTCCATAAAGATGGACTCTTTGACTCTTTTGATTATGAATCATATGAGACATGCAGATCTTGTTTAATTGGAAAGATGACAAAGTCTCAATTCACAGGAAAAGGTGAAAGAGCTAATGATCTTTTGGCCCTCATACATACTGATGTATGTGGACCACTGAACATACCAGCCAGAGGAGGTTTTCAGTACTTCATCACATTTACTGATGATTTCAGTAGATATGGTTATGTGTATTTAATGAAACACAAATCAGAGTCCTTTGAAAAGTTCAAGGAATTCAAGAATGAAGTACAAAACCAACTAGGTAAGAATATTAAAACTCTTCGACCAGATCGAGGTGGTGAGTATTTAAGCCTAGAGTTTGATGACCATCTGAAAGAGTGTGGGATCCTATCCCAACTTACTCCTGCTGGAACACCCCAATGGAATGGTGTATCTGAGAGAAGAAATCAAACCATGTTAGACATGGTCCGATCCATGATGAGTCACGTCGATCTTCCAAACTCCTTTTGAGGACATGCACTATTGACAATAGCTTACACACTTAACCATGTTCCATCCAAAAAGGTTGAGAAGACACAATATGAGATATGGAGTGGTAAGAAACCACATATGTCTTACATGAAGATTTGGGGTTGCGAAGTTTATGTGAAACGACAAATTTCAAGAAAGCTTGAGCCCAAATCTGACAAATGCTTATTTGTGGGGTATCCTAAAGAAACAAGAGGGTATTACTTTTACAATCCTTCTGAGGGCAAAGTGTTTGTCGCTCGAACTAGAGTTTTCATAGAAAAGGATTTTATTTCCAAAGGAATAAGTGGGAGGAAAGTAGAGCTTGAAGAAATTCAAGAATCACAAAGCATTTATACACCTATGGGGGAATTAGAGCAGGAAACACAAGTAGTTGTTTAAGAGCAACCTGCTCAAGTAGAACAAGACCAGCGTAGGTCAAGCAGGATACGTCACCTACCTGAGAGATATGGATATATCATAACTGATCAAGGTGATGTATTACTCATGGATCTAGATGAGTCTGTGACCTACCAAGAGACCATAACTGGTCCCGAGTCTGAGAAGTGGCTAGAAGTCATGAAATCTGAAATGGATTCCATGTATACAAACCAAGTTTGGACCTTAGTAGAGCCTCCTGTAGGAGTTAACCCTATAGGATACAAGTGGGTCTTTAAAAAGAAGACTGACATGGATGGTAAGGTACATACCTATAAGGAAAGACTAGTTGCAAAAGGATATAAACAAATTCATGGGGTTGACTATGATGAAACCTTTTCACCAGTTGTAATGCTTAAATCTGTTCGGATTTTACTTGCTATCGGTGCATATCATGATTATGAAATATGGCAGATGGATGTCAAAACTTCTTTCCTTAATGGGAATCTTCTTGAGGATGTGTACATGGCAGAACCTGAAGGATTTGACATACCAGAAGAAACCCAAAAGATATGTAAGTTACAAAGATCAATTTATGGATTGAAGAAAGCTTCCAGAAGCTGGAATCTTCGTTTTGATGAAACAGTAAAACAATATGGATTCATCAAGAACGAAGATGAGCCTTGTGTCTACAAGAAGGTCAGTGGGAGCATGATCGTTTTCCTAGTATTATATGTAGATGACATATTACTCATTGGAAACGATATCCCTACCCTGCAACAAGTAAAGTCTTAGTTGAGGAAATGCTTTTCGATGAAGGACCTAGGTGAAACAGCCTATATATTAGGAATCAGAATCTATAGATATAGATCACAAAAACTGCCTGGCCTAAGTCAGAGTACGTACATAGACAAAGTGCTGAGACGCTTTAATATGCATGATTCCAAGAAAGGATTCATACCTATGCAACATGGCCTGTGTCTATCAAAAATACAATCCCCTTCAACTAAGGAAGAAAGGGATCGCATGAATAAGATTCCATATGCATCTGTAATAGGATCTATCATGTATGCCATGTTATGTACTCGACCAGATGTCTCGTATGCTTTAAATGCAACGAGTAGGTACCAATATGATCCTGGTGATGCTCATTGGGTAGATGTCAAGAATATCCTTAAGTATTTGAGACGGACTAAGGACTCATTCTTGATATATGAAGGTCAGGAAGAGCTGGCTGTAATTGGATACACCGATGTTAGCTTCCAGACAGATAAGGATGACTTTAGATCGCAATCTAGTTATGTGTTTTGTTTAAACAGTGGCGCTGTGAGTTGGAAAAGTTCAAAGCAAGATACAGTTGTTGATTCTACAACCGAGGCCGAGTATATTGTTGCCTCAAGTGCAACAAAGGAAGTTGTTTGGATCAAAAAGTTCATTAGTAAACTTGGCATAGTTCCTAGCATTGTGGATCTCATTGGTCTCTATTGTGATAACAATGGTGCTATCGCACAAGCTAAGGAACCTAGATCTAACCAACGATCCAAACACATGCTTAGGCGTTATTACCTCATTCGAGGGATAATAGATAGTGGAGATGTGAAAATATGCAGAGTACCTACACTTGACAATATTGTTAACCCACTGACAAAGCCTCTTGCGCAACAGAAGCATGATGGCCATAATAGATCTATGGGCATTAGGGGTATGCCTGATTGGATCTAGTGCTAGTGGGAGATTGTTGGTGTAAGCCCTAGAGGCCAATACTTTTGATACTTACATCGAATTATTTATTAATAATAAAAGGATTTTTCTTTATTATGTTTGTCTAATAAAGTCCCTAGAATAGCTAGTTCGTTTAATGTATCAAGTGTGACTTAATCATGAGATCACATTAAACATAAGGACATTATTCTTAAAGTATCCATAGTCGAGCTTTATTGTGAAGTGGGATAACATTAAAGCATTAAGACTATTATGTATATAGACTGATGATCACATCTCATGGATCATGGATAAGGAGTTATCAAGTCTTAAACATAGGTATGAATATTAAGAGTAATATTTATAATGGATTGACCCGCTATGAGAATACTATATAGAATGTTATGCAAAGTGTCATAAGTTATTCTCATGGTGATAATGGTGTATACCACCCTTCGACCTGAAACCACTATGACCCTAGATGTAGAGTCAAGTGCCTTATTGCTGATCAAACATTGTCCGTAACTGGATGACCATAAAGACAGTTGATGGATACTCCACGAAGCATGCTAAGGGACATGAGTGACCTAGATGGAATTTGCCCATCCTGCGTAACAGGATAAGTGTCTATGGGCCCAATATTGAACTGGACAAGAATGACACAATCTATGCCTTGTGTTCAATATAGACATAAAGGCAAAAGGGTAATTGTACACATAAGTATTATCACAAAAGGATTTGTCAGATCACATGACATTTTCGTGTCTTGGGTAGCAGTGATGTGTTGCTAGATACCTCTCACTATTTATTATGTTAAATACGTGATTTAATATAATTGCCAATGCCGCGAAAACCTACAGGGTCACACACAAAAGGACGGATTGATGAGAGATAGAGTAACTAAGGAATACTGTAATGTATGTCACACTTAAGTGAATTTTAGAACATCGTAAGGTACGGTGTACTTAAGTAGAATACGAAATATGGTAAGGTACCACGCGCTTAAGTGATTTTGGCATATTATAAGATATGGGCCACATACACACTTGAGTGGGCTTTTTAGCTTGCAGCCCACACAAGTGGTTCTATAAATAGAACCCTTGTGTAGAAGCATTTGTGCAGTTGCAATTTCGTTTCTCTCTCTCTCACACTCAAAGCCTTCATTCGTAGCAGCTAGCACTGAGATTGAAGGAATCCGTTCGTGTGGATTGAGTAGAGGCGTTGTCATCGTTCAATGTTCGTGATTGCTCCGCAGATCTGCATCAAAGGTTACAATCGCCACAAGAGGTAACGATTATATCACTGATCATGACCATTCGTAAGGATCACTAAAGGAGAAATTTTAAATTCCGCTGCATTTTGGATCGCTTTTCTCCTTCATTAAGCAATAGAGAAGGAGTGGGACTGCAGTATTCCTACCCCCATTCTGAGTATCTTTGGGTATGAGACGAATAACCCACCGCTCATCGTATTCACCTCTATTCATATACTTTAGTGCAATTCGAATCCAACAATTGATAAGGTCTTCATCAATATAAGAAACAAGCGACAACGGAAATTCTTGTCTCTCCGTTCATATCGCCTCAATTTCGATCAATCAATACTCATCCATTCCATGCAAGGGTCGCATGCCCATTTCTCAATCATTAACTTCAGGTATTGCCTATCAACTTAGATTATGGCTTACTTTGTTGCTTTCCCTCAAGGTGCAGACCTTGGCAACCTTCTAGCCCATGGAGTTCAGACTCTGGCTTTATTCTTTGTCTCAAGGTGTAGACCTTGGCAAACCCCTTTAGCCCATGGAGTTCAGACTTTGGATTTATTCTTTGCCCATAAGATACAGATTTTGGCATCCTCGCCCTATGGAGTTCGGACTCTGGCTATACCTCGTTTGTCCTTGTGATTGATCACCATCTTTGGTTAGTACCACCTCCTTGCTTGTTAAGCAATCTACCTTGCCTCTGGGCAATCCTCCAATCATTCTTGCTTTCAGCCCTAGTGGGCTAAACTACGAAAGCTCTGATTTCCTTATTGCACTATAAGGACACGTAGGCAGGAGAATCCAGATTCTTCGCGAGCTATCTTATTTATCAATCTACCCTATTTATTAATGAACCATTCTTCATTCATCAATCAATACCATCTTTTTGAGATCGAATATCACTTTTCCTTGGTTCCCATGTTCATCCTTTTAGGACGCCTAATGAATAGTCCGCCTTGCGAACCAAGAGTTGTTTGGATTGTCCCCAAACATTTAATTTGTTATGACTGGAGTGGGTATGCCTAGTTTCCTCCACATCCTAATCAATACCTCTTTCGCTCTTCGGTTCAAAGTTTATTCCTTCATGGGTCCAAGATATTATTCTCCTTTGATCTCAAATTGTTTGTACCCCCAGCAAGTGATACATTCTCCGTTGCACCCAACAATACTTTCTTGTGGGTCTCATACTCATCCTTTTAGGACGCCTAATGAACAGTCTACCTTGTGAACCAAGAGTTGTTTGTGCTATGAAACCAAACACATAATTCAATCTTTTTCGATTGTTCCAATACAGTGTTGTAGGCCCTCACTTGTTGGCTCATACCAGTTTTGCTCTTGGGTTCGAAGCCAGTTATTTTTGAGTTCCCTTGATATCATTCTGTTGGTGCAAGTTATACTTTTCATCACTGTATGTCCGTCTCTCTATTTTCGTAGTTCCGAACTACGATTGCTCTGATTTTCTCATTGCACAATGAGAATACGTAGGCATGAGGATGCGAATCCTTGGCGAGCATACTTCTAATTACTCCTTCTTCAGCCCTAGGGCGCCACCCATATCTTTCATAATCCAGTACCTACATTCGATCATAAGCCGTTCACCCAGTGACATATTATTCCTTTGACATCGAAATACACTTTGTTTGGAATTCCATATACATCCTTTTAGGACTCCTAATGAATAGCCTACTTTAGTACCTAGAGTTGTTTGGCTTATTGGCAGACATTTAATTCCTTCTTTTTGGCTAATATGCATGTTTCCCTCTATGGTACGAATCCATTTCTCATATGGATTCCAATATACCTTGACTTTTGGTTTCAAACCATACCTTTCTAGTCACTTGTTACCAAATCCCTCAATTCTGTGACTTTGGTCACTTCACTCCATTCATCTCCATTAATATGTTCATGTTATACCTTCTTTCACTTCGTGTGATATACCAGTTGTTTGATCCAAATACAATATCTCTTTGTGCTCCATCTTGTACCTCTTTGTGAACCAAAAGTTGTTTGTACTATGTAATCAAACACTTAATTCACTCTTTTTTCGGTTATTCCAATATAGTGTTGTAGGCCCTCACTTATTGGTTCATACCAGTTTTACTCTTGGGTTCACATTTTCACCTTCTTTTGGAGTTCAAATCATACAATTCTTTGGTTCAGACCATACCTTTAATCACACTTCTTTTCATCTTCCACCTTTAGTTCTTTGAACTACGGAGCTCTGAATTCCTCATTGCATTATCAAGATACGTAGGCATGAGGGCCCTAATCCTCACCGTGCACTCTATCTATTTCTTTCCTTTTCCCATTCTTTTGCGAGTAATCTTTAGTTATCACACCTATTCGAGCAAGAACAATCAAAACGGTTCCCATGGAGTACCACGGATGTTTGGGGTGCTAATACCTTCCCGTTGCATAACTCACTTCCTTACCCGTCATATCTCTTTCCCCCGGGTTTTATCAATGTTTTCCTTTCTCTTTGGGGATAAATAAAGTTCGATGGCGACTCAGTTGTATGTTTGAGCGTGCGATACGTTCGGGTATATTTTCGCTAGCTTCACCTTCTTCATTCTTTGCTGATATAACTAACTATGACACATGTCAGTCAATATTTTCTCTTCAATTAAATTCAACTAAACATATCTGGTCTGGCACCATTCAACTTCTGTCAACTTGGCTTCCATCAAGACACGCAATGACGGGATCTCAACCTCTACTCAGAGCACAACTTCCATACAAGGGGTTGCCCTTATTAAAGTGCGGACAGATGTACGATACCCATGTAAAGTGATAACGCGAAAACGTATCATATTTTTGGCCCTATATGCACTACTTTTTACTCGATTAACACTATTTATTACACAGTATTTTATGTTTATTTGCAGGTATTCATCGGATAAAAGGTTTACTGCAAGAAAAATGGGAAATAGCAAAAAGGAGAGAAAAAGGCAAGAAAAGAGAAGAAAATGAACCATCCAATGGGATAATGGTCCACCAAAGCACATGGGCTTGTGGCGCCCATTACCCAAAGGATGTGGCGCCCGCCATATTGGGCCACAAGAGAGGTGGCGTCCGCCACCAGCCCTTGAAAAGTGGGGTGGCAGTTGCTACAAGAGTGGCGCTCGCCACTCATCATGGATTTAGGGTTCTGGCGACCGCCACAACCAAGTCTCCCAACTACCCCTACTTTTTCGCCCCCTTTTTAGCCATGGTTTCCACCACTCTTGCTACATTTGAGGAACATGAAAAGGATATAAAAAGAGACCATTCTGACTACCAAGACTCTCTTCTTCCAGTTTTTAGTTTATGATTAATTTTTGTTCTGCTTTATTTTTATTTTAGTTTTCTAGGAAGTTTCTTACCATTGTAAAAGTGATAGTTTCTCCACATTGGGGACTATTACGGTTTATTATTTTTCACGCATTTGGGATTCATTTGTAAGAGATATTCATTGCCAAAGCCTGCCAGAATTATTTAATCGAAGATTCAAGATTCAATTTCAGTTCTTAAATCGCAATCCAGGTTTATTATTGTTTATTGTTTTATTTATTTTTGCCTTACTGTATGTTTAATTCTCTAATTGCCATGTTTGTCACCGGATCTATGTCCGGCTAAACCCTTAGGTATCGATATGTAAAGACCGTCAAAACAACGGGATTCAATAAATAATTGGTGTTAGTTTTTATTAAAACTTATTTTTCTGGTTTTAGTTTCTTAATTTAATCAAACTGTTTTTCGTATGAGAGTACAAAACAAACTAAGGTTACGGTCAATAAAAACGAGAGTTTGAGATTTTAACCAGATAGCTAAAACTAGGCATTGATCCTAAATATAACGAGAGCGCTTTAGGATTAATTAGACTTTATCTATATTCAAAAAGTACTTTTAAATTCAAAATGAGACCGCGAGAGCCAAGCATTCTGGTTTAGGAGTATGGTCGAAGTCAATAAAACGAGAGTGTGAGGCTAAGTCCTTTTTATAAATAATTTCTACTGAAGAATATTTTAACCAATAAGATTACACCAACTATCTATCGAATCCCCGATGTTTGATGTATTACATATCGATATCCCTTATATCTTATATATTTATCTTTATTTTATTCTATAGTTATTTCTCTTCATCCCTTCAATCTTAGAACAACCATTCGCCTTAGATTTACATAGTAACCTCATACCATGATACGTTCGATTGTTAGTTCTTGTGGGTTCGATAATCTTTAAAACTACGTGATAGGACTGTGCACTTGCAGTCACGATTCACATAGACTTACCAAAGTCACGATCAAGTTTTTGGCGCCGTTTCCAGGGACTAATTTAGGCGATATCGTAACTCTAGCGTTACCTAGTATAAACTAAGGCAACAATTCTTTTTCCCTTTCTACATCTGTCGAGTGTATGCCAAGTACTCACTCTCAAGGCGAGAAATTAAAGCTACATCTTAGGTTAGAACGCCGGATACGAGACTTGATACGGGAACATCGTATCAAGCTAAATCTTCCTGACCTTAACATTCCTATTTTTGCATCAGTTGTTCAACCAGAGATGGCCGAACAAGTGAAAAATCGTCCTCTTAAGTATTATGTAATCCCTTCACAGGATGAACCTCATAACAACATAGCTACCCCTGCGATCAAAGCCAATAATTTCGAGCTAAAACCCTCACTGTTGTCAGCCGTACAACAAAACCAGTTTTCAGGTAGTCCCACGGAGGACCCGAACCTACACTTGTCAGTATTTTTGCAATATGCAGACATGGTGAAAGCGAATGGTGTCAGCTCAGAAGCTATAAGACTTTGTCTTTTCCCATTTTCATTAAGAGATAGAGCTAGAGCTTGGCTCCAGTCTCTACCATCCAACTTTGTCACTACGTGGAACGAGTTGAAGAAAGTCTTCTTAGCCCGATATTTCCCACCTAGCAAGACGACTATGCTAAGAGCCCAAATAAACGGGTTTAAACAAAAGGATGATGAATCACTTTTTGAAGCTTGGGAGAGATACAAAGACATGATGAGGCTATGTCCACATCACGGTCTAGAAGAATGGCTAATAATCCACACCTTTTATAATGGTCTCTTGTACAATACAAGATTGACAATAGACGCCGCCGTAGGTGGCGCATTGATGGATAAACCATACAACAAGGCCTATCAACTCATTTAAAGTATGGCCCAAAATCATTATCAATGGGGAAGAGAAAGAACCTCTGTAGAGAAACCTCAACCAAAGGGTGGCATGTACGAATTGAGCAGTCTTGACCATGTCAACGCCAAGGTAGATGCCCTGACTCAGAAGATAAACAGCTTGACCATAAAACCAGTAGCCATTGTGGCTGCCGTAGCACCAGATTGCGAGACATGCGGAGTTCAAGGGCGTGCTGCCCCAGAATGTCAACTCTTGACAGGAACTTCCACAGACCATGTGAACTATGCTCAAGGAAACCCCTACTCAAATACCTATAACCCAGGTTGGAAGAACCATCCTAACTTCTCATACAAAAATAATAATGCATTGTATGTACCTAATCAAGCACCTGTTGTACCACTAGGATATCAGAAAGCTGCCACAAATACTCAAAATGCTCATAGGAAATAAAACTTAGAAATAATGATGGAAAAATTTATAGCTACCCAAGCTCAAACAAATAAGGATTTCTTAAATCAAAACATACACACTAGCGAGCAAATCAAGCAGTTAGCAAACAAGGTAGATGCATTAGCCACCCACAACAAAATGTTGGAAACTCAAATCTCACAAGTGGCTCAACAACAAGCACTTACTGCTGCTCCTGCGGGCACATTTCCTAGACAGCCGCAACCAAACACAAAAGGTCATGCAAATGCTATCATACTACGATGTGGGACGGAACTAGACGGGTCGACCGATCCTAGAACTCAAAACCCATCCATGCATCAAGACCCAGGTAAGGTAACTGAGAAGGAAGACGAACGAGAGGAAGATAAAAACAAAGAGGCCGTAGAGAAAGAAGAACCTTATGTGCCTCCACCACCATATAAACCCCATATACCTTATCCTCAAAGACTTGTTAAATCTAAAAGTGTAGGGCAATTTAAAAAATTCGTAGAGCTTCTAAAACAATTGAATATCACAATACCCTTTACAGAAGCCATAACTCAGATGCCCTCGTATGCTAAGTTTCTCAAAGAAATCTTATCTAACAAGAAGAAGACAGAGGATAACGAAACTGTTACACTTACTGCTGAGTGTAGCGCCATAATACAAAACAATATGCTTCCTAAACTGAAAGACCCATATAGTTTCTCCATACCCAGTGTAATCGGAAAGTTTGTCATCGATAAAGCACTATGCAACTTAGGAGCCAATATTAGTTTAATGCCCTTGTCCATATGCGAAAGGCTAAAAATGGGAGAACTAAGACCTACGAGGATGTCTGTACAACTTGCAGATTGTTCCGTTAAACTTCCCGTAGGTATGCTAGAAAACATTCATGTACGCATATGACAATTCTATATTCCTACAAATTTTATAATCATGGATATAAAAGAGGATTCCAACATCCCTATCATATTAGGAAGACCATTCCTAGCCACATCCAGAGCTATCATAGACGTTAAGAAAGACAAGCTAACATTCGAAGTTGGTGAGGAAAAAGTCGAATTCATTTTGACGTAATTCCTAAAGGCACCAACCATAGACGACTCATGTTGTCTACTAGATGTCATCGACGAATGCATAAGAGAAATGGAGAATGAGCAAGCATCATACTCCGAAATACTAAAAATTCCAAGGCCTCCTACTTTTGAAGATGAAAATTTAAGTAAGGAATACCAAGATGACAGCCTAAGCGAATGCCTAGCACCAACACCTGATCATATGCTTGCCCAAAGAAACCAACCCTAGAACTTAAGACGTTACCCAAAAATCTAAGATACGAATTCCTAGACACTGAACTTGAGCGACCTGTAATCGTAAATGCAGACTTAGGACAACTAGAAACCGAAAAGCTTTTACACGTTTTTAGAAAATACCCAACTGCTTTAGGCTACAATATCTCATATCTAAAAGGGATAAGCCCTTCCATATGCATGCATCGCATAATGCTAGAGGAAGACAATAAGACCTCTAGAGAACATCAAAGAAGGATAAATCCCATTCTGAGTGATGTAGTAAAGAAAGAAGTGCAAAAGCTGTTAGAAGCAGGTATTATCTACCCGATATCCGATAGTCAATGGGTCAGTCCAGTAAATGTCGTACCAAAGAAGGGAGGCGTCACATTTGTTAACAATGAAAAAGGAGAATCTATAGCACAAAGAGTAGTTATTGGAAGTAGAATGTATATTGGTTATAGAAAGTTAAACAAAGCCACTCGGAAGGATCATTTTCCTTTACCATTTATCGATCAAATGCTTTAAAGATTGGCTAAGCTTTCTCACTTCTGCTACCTAGACGGTTATTCGGGATTTTTTCAAATTCCTATTCATCCGGATGACCAAGAGAAAACGACCTTCACATGCCCCTATGGTACATTCGCCTACCGACGAATGCCATTCGGACTGTGTAACGCTCCCGCAACATTCCAAAGATGCATAATGGCAATTTTCGCAGATTTCATATATGACATCATGGAAGTCTTCATGGACGATTTCTCTGTATGCGGACATAGCTTTGAAGGTTGCTTATCGAATCTTGAAATGGTACTAAAAGGATGCGTAAAAGTGAACCTAGTGCTAAATTGGGAAAAATGCCATTTCATGGTCCGACAAGGAATCGTGCTCGGACACATAGTATCCAACAAGGGGATTGAAGTCAACAAGGCCAAAATAGAAGTTATGGAAAACCTTCAGCCTCCGAAAACCCTAAGAGAAATACGAAGCTTTTTAGGACACACCGATTTCTACCGGCGATTCATTAAGGATTTGTCAAAAATCACAAAACCACTAACTGATCTATTGATGAAAGAGGTTGAGTTCATCTTTGACGATAAATACCTAGCGGCATTTGAACAACTGAAAACAACTCTTATTACCGCACCTATCATGCAACCACCCGATTGGAGATTACCGCTGGAAATCATGTGTGATGCTAGTGACTATGCTGTAGGCGCAGTCTTAGGACAAAGAAGGGACAAGAAACTTCATGTTATATACTATGCAAGTATAACCCTAGACCCTGCACAAATGAACTATGCCACCACAGAAAAGGAACTTTTAGTCGTAGTGTTCGCTCTGGATAAATTCCGCTCCTACCTAGTAGGAGCAAAGATAATTATCTATACCGATCATGCTGCAATTAGATACTTATTAAACAAAAAAGACGCCAAACCAAGACTCGTAAGGTGTATTTTACTATTATAAGAGTTTGACCTAGAAATCAAGGATAAAAGAGGCACTGAAAACATCGTAGCCGATCACTTGTCAAGAATGGAAGGTATAAAACCTGAACGAGTGCCTATAAACGATGATTTTCCGTAAGAAAGACTCATAGCCTAATTAGAAAGCAATACAACTAAAGATGCGTTAACCCATAAGGATACCAAAACAAACGAAGTAGGGGAAGCAATTTACACCCAAACCACATTACCATTGTATGCTGACTTTGTCAACTACTTAGCAGCTAGGGTGCTTCCGCCAGACTTGACCTACCAACAAAAGAAGAAATTCTTCCACGATCTAAAACACTACTATTGGGATGAGCCTCTACTTTTCAAGAGAGGCGCCGACGACATTTTCCGTCGATGTGTCCCAAAAGATGAGGTAGAAAACATAATTTCCCACTGTCGTTCTGCTCCTTATGGAGGACATGCAAGCACCTCGAAGACTTGCGCTAAGATCTTGCAAGCCGACCTCTTTTGGCCCACTCTGTGGAAAGATGTCGACATCGTGATCACAAATTGCAACCGGTGTCAACGCACTGGCAACATATCTAAACGCGACGAGATGCCTCTTAAAGGCATTTTGGAAGTAGAAGTCTTCGATGTTTGGGGAATCGATTTTATAGGACCTTTCCCATCTTCTTTTGGTAACAAATACATCCTTATTGCGATTGATTATGTATCAAAATGGATTTAGGCCATAGCCTCTCCAACGAACGACACATGAGTGGTAATTAGACTCTTTAAGCAAATAATCTTCCCTAGATTCAGAGTGCCGAGACTTGTCATCAGTGATGGTGGCTCCTATTTTATTTCAAGAATCTTTGAAAAGCTATTAGTGAAATATGGAGTCCGGCACCGCGTAGCAACACCCTACCACCCACAAACGAGTGGGCAAGTAGAAGTCTCAAATCGAGAAATCAAACAAATCTTAGAAAAGATAGTTGCCACCTCTAGGAAAGATTGGTCCTCAAAATCACCAGAAGCCCTATGGGCATATAGGACAGCTTATAAGACCCCAATAGGAACCTCACCTTTTAAGCTAGTTTATGGAAAATCATGTCATCTTCCGGTAGAATTATAACATAAAGCATATTGGGCCATTAAGACCCTTAATCTAAATTATACTTCCGCAGGCGAGAAGAGAATACTAGATATCCACTAACTAGAAGAACTTAGGTTAGATGCGTATGAGAATGCCCGAATCTATAAAGAAATAACAAAAAAATGGCATGACAATCGCATATTACGAAAATAGTTTAAGAAAGGCGACAAAGTACTCTTATTTAACTCTCGCCTCAGACTCTTTCCCGGAAAACATCGCTCTAGATGGTCCGGTCCCTTCAAAATTACCAATATCTTTCCAAATGGAGCAATAGAGATAAAAGGAAAAACGAGCGAACCATTCATAGTAAATGGCCAACGTTTGAAACATCACCACAACAGTGATAACAACGATTTCATTGTGAATCTTAAGTTTACAGATCCTCATGCTCATTCGAAAGAATAACACCTATTCTATTTCTGTAGAGCTTACGACAATAAACAAAGCGCTTGCTGAGAGACAACGCACACTATGTCTTTAACTATTTAATTTCATCATAAATTTATAATTATTACTATTGCTTAATTTTCATTTCTTTGTTTTCTTCTTTATTTATTTTTCATAAAGTTAATCGGTACATTTCTATATTATTAACCATTACTAACTTAATGCTACTATCTACTTTATTTTATCTAGCCACTGACTATCACAATGCAACAAGTAGATTACATGGATATAGTCTTCAGAGGCAGAGCTCAAAGGAGACGTTTTGAGGCTCTAGCTCAGAGAGAAATGACACTAACCTTATACCCAGGTGGACGCTCTATGACCAAGTTAGGTATAAGAGATAGTGTTATATTCCTAATTAACCAACTAGGATGGGACACCTTTGCTATGAAGAGAAAATTTAGTTCCTACAGTAGGTTGACCTTAGAGTTCCTAAGCTCCCTAGTGCACCTGCCAAACCATGGTATTGGACTTAACAAAGGCCTAATCACCTTTAGGTTGTTTAATATGGATTACCGCTACACCCACAGAGAAATGGCTGAACTCCTAGATTGCCCTCATGGACCTGATACCTTTACCATCACCCAGGAAGACATGCTAGTAGACCATCAATTAGATCTCTTCTTGGGTAGCATCACAGGTAACGACCACCCCGAGCCAGACCTTATGTATTCAGAAAATATCCATAACCCTGCGATTCGTTACTTCCATAAGATCCTAGCTCACACCTTGTTTGGAAAGGAACAGAATAAAACTTTTGTGTCCAAAGACAAACTTTTCATAATGTACTGCATATCACATGCCTAACCTGTTAACGCTGCTACATTTATGATAGCTAATATGTACCGTATAGCATATGAATACTATGGACCAATCTCAGTGGGAGGCTTAATGACCATGATAGCGCATGCAATGGGACTACATTACCCAGTAGTTAGGGTTATATGACCTATGAACATCCAATTTTGTGTCAACATCGGTATCATTAGAAACCTAGGTCATGATGTGTTTGAATTCTTCATTAACAGCTAACCAGTACACCTGTTTACCGTGCTAGACCCTAGGATGAGTGTACATGATAGGAACAACTGGCTCTATGATTTGGATGGACCACCACCCCAAATCCATGCTCACCCTGACAATTATCTCTGTGATGCTGAATCACATGCCCCAGTTATACCTGTTGCACCTCTCATCGATCATGATGCTACCATCGAAGCTGTTCAGACAGATGTAGCCAATCTGAGAGACGAGCTGAGCACCCTCCGCATGGAATTCCACGACTTTATGGATGTAGTGACAAAGAACCTGGATCATATTTACCAGCATTTCTACTCGTTTGCTCCTCCTACCAGTAGTCATTGTAATGGCTGATTTACTATAGATATACCAATTTACTGACTTTCATTTTATTTTGTTTTCATGTTGGAATTTTATTGTTGTTCACTTTTATACATTGGAATTTATTTAATTACTTAATTTCCTTTTATTTCAGTAAATATATTATTTCATCTTTTCCCGTCTACTTGATTCTTTTACTCGTCAATATTGCGATTAAATTCCATTCCAATGTGTCATGTTTTTCTATTCCCATACACTATATTTATTGGTAAATTAAAAATTGCATGGTCAAAGAAAAAAATAAAATCACACGCATGGGAAACCACACTGCATGTGGCGCCTGCCACACACAGTTGTGGCGCCCATATGAGGGTTGTGGCGCCCGCCACACACACCAAAAGTTGCGCAGGCCACTACATAAGCCTGCACGCGCAGGACGTGTGCTTTGGTCCATTCAACTCACCTTTAATGAAATGTTCCTTGCATGCAGACAATGCTTAAAGCCATTCAACCAATTTTCAAATCTCGTGGACCAAGGCATTGAATATGATTAATGCTATTTATCTACCAATTAATTTTCCAACCACCTTCACCTCTATATAAACTACCCACATTACCTAAACAGTTCACAACTCTCATTCACATATTTCTCTCCTCTCTTGCTCTATTCTAACTATATTACACAAGGGGTGTAAAATCCATTATGGCACAGATGAGGGAATATGAAATAGTGTTTAGAAACAGCGAGTCGGGTGAATTATAAGAGGAGATGTACACGTCTCTAAGCGTCAGAAAGATCGAATTGACAAGGTATGCCGATGAACACTGTTTATATGCTTTAGGAATTCAAGATAGTGTTAACTATATGCTAGATATTTTAAAGTTGAATTATTTTATATCTCTCAAGGACCTTGTCTATGCTCAACTAACATTAGAATTCCTAAGCTCATTAATCTTTAGTCCCACACCCAACACAAACTACTTTAGTGGGACTGTCCAGTTTCGTTTATTTAACGTCGAATACGCCCTTACATTTTCCCAACTAGCGGACCTTCTACATTTACCCCATGGGGATGGTGTAGTAAGTGAGATCTTAGATATTAAGGGTTGGCAACGCGCCTTCCAACCATTTTGGAGGGCGATAACCGGTATAGTAACCCATAGTTTTGAGGGAAACAAAGCCACTTTAATTAAAATTCGGTTATTCGATATTTCCGCCAAATATTGGCGTGCACCATTTTTGGCCGAGAAAATTCGAACAAGGTGAACAAAAAAGAACTCTTCTATTTGTTCGCCACATTTTTTCCACAAAAGGTGAATACCGTCACATTTATGCTATCTCACATGCAGGCCATTGCCAATGCGAAGCGATGCCCGATTATTTTTGGAGGTTTAATAACCTCCATAGCCAGAGTCCTAGGACTCGAAGAAAAATTCTCCAGACTAACCCCTCTCCCGCATCATGCCATTGACATTGACATGGCAAGGAGCATGAAATTAGTAAAACGAAGGAGTGACGGTAAATTTAATTTAACAATTGTTAATAATGTGTTACAAGAATTTATCCTCCCAAATCCAAATCGCACAAATGTGCGCAACCCGGATAATTATTGTTATACAAATGATCAAGTGCCTAACCAAGTTCTCACGCATATTCCTGAGAATGTAGCTGCTGGCGGGGACACCGATGAGGATCACATTTAAGAGCAAATTGCTTCCGCTACTGACCCGCACACCACACACACTTCATTTGAAAATGTTGCAGGTACATCTTCCAGTCAGAGACCAAGAAGAAATGTGGCACCATCCACTCTTGAAGAGATTTATGCTGAACTGCTGCGGCGTAGAGAATTAGACGCCCAGCGAGACCTACAGCTCCAAACCATGGGAGCTCAACAAACTAAAATGATGCAACTCCTACGCCAAATGCAACATGATTAACACGACTATACCTTCAGGACCGAACAAAACATGTCTGGCTTGATCGATGAAATGGCAACACTGAAAATGCGTGTGGAAGATCTCCAGAACTATACGCCGCCTCACCAGCCAGGGAGCGGTGGACGTCCACGTACCCGTGACAGAAGGCGTCAGTAGCAGAATAAACCAGGTTCTACCTTTCTTTCCTATCTTACGTCATTGCATTGGGGACAATGCAAGATTTAAGTATGCGGGAGGAAGCTTTACCACTTTTTTATGTACCGCTTGTAACACCTCAAAATTTGCCCTCCTCTCTTGGAACTAGCTTAGCATATTGCATTTCATTTTGTAGGACATTAGTCAGTGCATATTGCATATCATGGGAAATAAGCAAGTCATCCTCCTAAGTCTTGCTCAGAAGATAAAGAGGTTAAAAGATTCAAGCTTGAGGGTCTCATGAATTGATCACCAATCATCTGAGGTTGTTGCTTCAACTAGGGTTTCTTGGTTCCTCAAGGAGATTGATCATTATCTTGGTTGCAATGGTACATCACCATCATCATGGTCTTATCATCACCAAGAGGTTCATTGTGCCTGATCATGTGCCTTGGGATTAGGGTTTTGACCTCTGGTCAACCCTAATTAGTTGCATTATACCAATCAGGGTTTTTTTAAGGAGATGAGGTTTTCATTTATGTGGAGATCATCATATGGTTTTGTTGAGCTTGTATAAGCTAGGGTTTCATTTTGGAGCCATTCCATCAAGTGGTTGAGGCTCAAATTCATCTGTGCATGGCCAAGTCATCTATCAACTACAAAAGTCAACTGCAAGTCAACTGTTGGATTTGGAGGTGGGAAGTGAGTAGAAATACTTCATTCATGTTCAAACAAGTCTCATTTGACATTTCAAACATCAACTTTGAAGAAAATAGAGTCAGGACAAAACTTTCCAAAAATAGAAAGTGACCTGTAATTTGAAATTGCCAAAAATGGAAAGGTTTTCAACTCAAGATTACATCATCAATAAAGCTTCAAATGAAATTTTGTTGAACATGAAAGTTGTATATCTTTTTCTCCCATTTCCAAAAAGTCCAAGATCATCAATTTCTCATGTGTGGTTAAGGAGATATGATCAAAACTTGGCCAAGTGAACATTGAACTTCAAATGGGCATAACTTCTCCACCAAAACTCCAAATCAAGTGGCTCTTTTTGCATTATTTTTGTTTTAACCTCTAGTTTCCAAATTTTGCATTACATGGCATGAATTATATTCACATAAATATTTGCAAATTCTTGCATTTTTGGAGGGAAAAATTCAAGTTTGAAATTGGTGAATTATTTGGACTTTTGGCCATTGCAAATGATTTCAAAACAGCATTTTGAGATAAATTGGATCAAAATTCGTACTGTTCACCATGCATTTTCATGCATAAGGGTGAAAAGTTCAATTTTGCAAAACACCTCCAAACTTAATCCATTTTCATTAGCACTTGGTTTAGGAGTAATTAAACATGTTTAGCATAGCATATAAATAGCAAATCTCTAACTGTTTTTCACAATTCCCAAGTTTAGATCTAGAATCACAAAAAGTCTCTCAAAATTCTCTCTCAAAATTTCTCCAAATTTCTTCACATAACTTCATATTCTCTTGATCAATTCATCATTTGGAAGCATCATGGAGCAAGATTGAAGGTAGATCCAGGAGAATTCGTGCATTTTGTTCATGCTTGAAGCTATGGAAGCAACAATGGTGAAATCAAATTCTGGTTGAATCAAGAGCATTTGAACCTCAAGCCTTCATCCATTCACTTGTACAAGCATTCAAGAAGACTTTTGAAGCATTGCAAGGCCAGAAACACACGAATTACAAAACTGCTCATCAAGAGGTCACAAATTCGATCCTCTTATTTCTTGAAATTGTTATGATATATTTGTAGATCTCTTTGCACTGATGATTCTGAGCTTTGAACCACTAAAATCCATGCAATATTGAACAAGTTATGATGATTTGAAGTTTTGTGCATGATACTTGATTGCTTCGATTCTCTTTGGTTGTGATGATTTAGGCTTAGTTATTAGTTGATTTGTGTTCTACATTGAAGGATCTATCCATTCATATGCTCAATTTTAAAAACTGGAACAAATGTTCTTGAGTGATGATGAAGGTTACTGTTCATGCGCTGCGTTTTGAGGAAGATGAAGTTCAGGAGAATAGGCCACGCTTTGATCCATGCAAAACCGTTTCCTTATGTTTCTTAAGGTTAGCGCGCTATTGGTTGCATGAAATCACATGCATGCGCTTTGATTGACCAGGCTTGGCGCGCCATTTCCATTTCAAAACCGCCCTGTGTTCGAACCTGGTTGAGCTCATTTGTTCACATGCTTCTTTCATTTTCACCTTTATTCCATGCCTATTTCATATTACATTTTTTTTTTCAAACTTCACAAATTCATAAATAATTAAATAATGATCCAAAAAATATGGGATTTTTTGCATGATGATCCTGATCCTTTCTAGTTTTTTATGAATATTATTTTGCAAATTGTGCATGGCTGGTTTATTTTTTGTGCTAGGGTTTGTGTATACATGTCTATTCTTGACCTTGCCTTGCTTCTTCATTTGTGAAATGCTCAATTTTAATCCAATGCTCATGAAATTTTACATGTTGAAACTAGACATCTTGCTGGACATTTTGGTGTTGAGTTTGCATTTTTACCAATTTTCATTACTGATTTATGATGTTTCTAAGGGAGGTGTGACAATTTGTGTCACACCTTGTGATGTCCAACTTTATTGATGAATTTACCATGCTAAATAATCTCCAAATGTTCTGAGTTTTTGTATGGTGCTTGATATGGATGTTGTGAATGTGTATGAATTTTATTGGAATTTTTGGATTTATTTCTGATTTGATTGAGATTTTTTATTCTGGATGGTCATATGTGAGCTTTTGAATTGCCTTGATTTCCATTTGTTTGTGAAATGCTTGTGCTTTGTCCTATGAATGTGAAACTTTGCACACTAATTATAGACATGTTGAAGGTTGTTTTGGATTTGGTTTGAGGTTTTTACCATATTTCATTTCTGTTTTAGGCTTATGCTAAGTTGGTGTGACATTTGGTGTCACGCATGTGCTTGTTTGTGCTTGCCTTGACTTATGCAATTTGATTACCATGCCTAATGTTGTCCAAATGCTCTAATTTTTTGCGTGATGATCATGTTGCATGTTCTGTTTACCCATGATTTTTTCCAAGGTTAATTGAATTATTTTTGAATTAATGTGCATTTGTTCATTCTGATGTCACAATGTGATCACAATTTGCATACCTTGCCATATTTGGTTCATGGAATAATTTGGTAATTGATATTGAGATGAGACCTTTTGGATTGTATTCTTGATTGTTTGAAGTTGATTCATGTGAAATTTCATGTTCTGTTTTGAATTTTTTCTCCATCTTTGACCCTAGGCCTTGACCTAGTGGTTGGTTGCTTATGTTTGAGTTTTGATTTCAGGTTGAGCACTCAAGTTCCATAGTTGTTGGTGCTCTATCACTTGAGCCTTTGATGTTTACTTTTGACTACTAACCTTGTGTGTTTTGTAGGGTTGTTAACTCATTTGAGTTTGACTTGTTGGCTTATGCCTTTGCTCATTGGGTTTGACTGTTTGATATTCATGTTGTCTGTTTGTCTGTACAGTTGAACTGATTTGTGTGATGTTTCCACAGGTACATTAGTTGCTTAAGTTCACTTTGAACTTTGCTTTTGCTTGGTTGCTTAACCACATAGGTATAACTCTCTGACTTCATGTAGTCTGGAAGACCTGTCCTGTTACTTGGGCAGGCATCTGTCTGAAGCCCTCCTTAAGAGGCAATGCTTGTGAATGTTTAAATTTGTGCAAAGCAGGAAAAGTCCTCTTATGAGGCAATTGGCAGATAAAAGAGATGTGTAGTCCATCTCCTGCTATTCAGTGTGTCATCCACTTTGCTCACACACCATGTGTTGATGCATTGAGGATATTAACCCAAGATCTTTGTTGTGTCAGTCATATGTGGAGAAGAGTTCCAACTTTCTGAACTCCCACTTTCATTTGTCTGAAGCTCTCCCAGGCCAGGGATAAGAGCTGTGAGGTCTTACCCTCACTTCCCATTTCATCTGCTTCACCCTAACTCTCAATATTAGGGTTAAGAGCTAACTACACCCGATTCCAGTTGGCTTATGTTTCACAGCCTAACCTTGTGTGAGCCCACTTTGTTTGTATATAGTGTGTGCTAATTGTGTGTATGTTTGCTTTGCCTGTGATGTTCAGGATAACTTGCTGCCTGTGCAAGTTAGATAGAAACCTCAACCTAGGACCATTGTGGATTACATGATAACTATTAGGCTCGAGGCAGTCTCCCTTTTAGTTTGTCATTTCCCAGTCTCTGGTTAGGAGGGAGTTTCTCCCCTGTTAAGGGGAACTACGTTGCCCTGATCCTCATACCAGATGAGGTACGTAGGCAGGAGATCGTACGAGATCTCTCCGGGTACCCTTTTCCTTTTAATGTGTGTTTGCTTGACAGTTATTAGACTCGAGTTCCAGACTCCCTGTTAGCTTGTTTGTTCAACTTTTTTGTTGATTTTGACGACTCAGCGTCCGGTTAACCTCTTGTTTCTTGGAGTCTGACGTAAGTCCAGCGATTGACAGTTGGTTTCCTGTGTGTGTTTGTTGGTTCGGAGTCTGATGTAAGTCCAGCAATTGGCGTTCGGTTTCCATGTTTGCCTGTTTGTGTGGAGTCTGACGTAAGTCCAGCGATTGGTAGTCGGTTTCCTGTGTGGGTTTTGTTTGGCGTGCGTGAGCCGAACTACGGTAGCTCTGATTCTCATTCCAGATAAGATACGTAGGCATAGGATGCGATATCCTAGCGAGCCCATTCCCCTCTCTTTCCACCTGTGTCTTGTTCCAGTGTGTGTGTGCATTCTTTGAGCAGTTTTAGCAACCTTTCTTCTATCTTTCTGAGCGTGGATCCCGTCGAGTACGACGGACGTGAGGGGTGCTAATACCTTCCCCTTGCGTAACCGACTCCCGATCCCATCTCTCTTTGGTCGCGAGACCATGTCTTTTCCAGGTTTACTTCGAGCGTTTCCTTTCCCTCTTGTGGGATAAATAACTCACGGTGGCGGCTCTATTTGTTTTGTTTTTGCCCGCCGGTTGTTTTTCACGGATGCGACACCGCTTTCTAGTTAGATTTATATTATTGCTATTTCTTTTTGTTATTTTATAATTTTTATGGTTATTTTAAATTTTTGTTAAAGTGTCAGTCGAGTTAAATATCAATGTGATGTCGAGTCTTTATGCGTGGCTTACGCTATTTACTAATTCTCCTGTTTACTTGAGTCATACAATATTTTTTGCAAAAATCTAGACTTAGAAATACAGTGCATCTTTTGAATATTCTGAACTATAAACCAAACTGAGGTTGAATTGTAGAGATTTGGAAAAGCTTTATAAGATTGGTATCACTTTAACACCTTAAATCTCCCAAGTATTATATCAATTTGAGTACTTGTCATGCCATAGCCTTAAATTCTACCCTTTAGTATTTCCTTAAGTAGTTTATCTAGCAGTCAACACAATCCTAAGCACACACTACGCAAGAAGTCGATGCAAATAAGTGTATGAATTTCAGGCTTAAAAGAAGAAAAGATTACAAAATGTATGAAAAACGTTGTTCCCTCTAAGTTAGGTGACCCTCACCTGGTCATTTAGCCCAACGATATAACCAGCTTCAAATGTTATTTGAGCCAAAGTGCGAAAAAAGAAAGAAAGAAATAATGATGAGATCATAGTCACTAACAGACTATCTTGATATGAATGTGAAAGGATAACGGGCTTAATGTGATTGCGCGAAAATGAAAAAGGATAAAAAGAAGGTTTAGTAAGGTAGGTTTAGGCATGACAACATGATTCGGATTGGTTTGTATAGGAGGGAGACTTATGGTTGCAACATTTCGACTTTGTGTTCTAACGATACCCTTAGTATGGAAGTGAGTACTTGTTAATACAAATTTGAAAACCAAAGTAAAGTTTATAGACTGAATGAGTATCCGAATGCAACTGTGTTTTCTACGAGTCTTGATAATGTATGCGGCAAATACTTTACAACTTTTTCATGTATATGACATTTGCTTGAGGACAAGCAAAGGTTTAAGTATGAAAGAGTTTGATAACGCGAAAACGTATCGTATTTTTGGCCCTATATGCACTGCTTTTTACTCGATTAACACTATTTATTACACAATATTTTATGTTTATTTGCAGATATTCATCGAATAAAAGGTTTACCGCAAGAAAAATGGGAAATAGCAAAAAGGAGAGAAAAAGGCAAGAAAAGAGAAGAAAATCAACCATCCAATGAGATAATAGGCCACCAAAGCACATAGGCTTGTGGCGCCCATTACCCAAAGGATGTGGCACCCGCCACATTGGGCCACAAGGGAGGTGGCGTCCACCACCAGCCCTTGAAAAGTGGGGTGGCAGTTGCTACAAGAGTGGCACTCGCCATTCATCATGGATTTAGGGTTCTGGAAACCGCCACAACTAAGTCTCCCAACTATCCCTACTTTTCGCCCCCTTTTTAGCCACAGTTTCCACCACTATTGCTACATTTGAGGAACATGAAAAGGATATACAAAGAGACCATTCAGACTACCAAGACTCTCTTCTTCCAATTTTTAGTTTATGATTAATTTTTGTTCTGCTTTATTTTTCTTTTAGTTTTCTAGGCAGTTTCTTACCATTGTAAAAGTGATAGTTTCTCCATATTGGGGACTATTACGGTCTATTATTTTTCATGCATTTGGGATTCATTTGTAAGAGGTATTCATTGCCAAAGCCTGCCAGAATTATTTAATCGAAGATTCAAGATTCAAGATTCAATTCTAGTTCTTAAATCGCAATCCAGGTTTATTATTGTTTATTATTTTATTTATTTATGCCTTACTGTATGTTTAATTCCCTAATTGCCATGTCTATCACCGGATATATGTCCGGCTAAACCCTTAGGTATCGGTATGTAAAGACCGTCGAAACGACAGGATTCAATAAATAATTGGTGTTAGTTTTTATTAAAACTTATTTTTCCGGTTTTAGTTTCTTAATTTAATCAAACTGTTTTTCGTATGAGAGTACAAAACAAACTAAGGTTACGGTCAATAAAAACGAGAGTTTGAGATTTTAACCAGATAGCTAAAACTAGACATTGATCCTAAATACAACGAGAGCGCTTTAGGATTAATTAGACTTTATCTATATTCAAAAAGTACTTTTAAATTCAAAATGAGACCGCAAGAGCCAAGCATTCTGGTTTAGGAGTATGGTCGAAGTCAATAAAACGAGAGTGTGAGGCTAAGTCCTTTATCAGTAATGATCTTACTTGGCACACCATAACGACATATAATCTGATTCTTGATAAACTTGACAACCACTTGCTTGGTCACATTTGCGTACAATGTCGCTTCAATCCACTTTCTGAAGTAATCAATAGCCACCAGAATAAAATGATGTATGTTCGATGCTTTGGGCTCAATCATACCAATCATATCAATTCCCCACATGGAGAAAGGCCATGGAGAGGAAATGACATTCAACAGTGTCAGAGGAACATGAATCTTTTATGCATAAATTTGACACTTATGGCATTTCTTCACAAACTTGCAATAGTCAGATGCCATTGTCAGCCAATAGTAACCTACTCTCAACATCTTCTTCGCCATAACATGTCCATTGGAATGAATACCAAAGGAACCTTCATGGACTTCTATCATCAATAGGTCTGCTTCGTGTCTATCCACGCATCTGAGCAAAACTATATCGAAGTTTCTCTTATAAATCACATCACCATTCAGGTAGAAGTTACGAGTTAATCTCCTCAAAGTCTTCTTATCTTTTAAAGATGTCTCGGGCAGGTAAATCTGACTTTGGAGGAAACGCTTGATATCAAAATACCAAGGCTTTTCATCTTTGACTTCTTCAACAACAAACACATGAGTTGGCCTATCAAGATACATCACAATTAAATTGGGAACTTCATTCCAGAATTTCACCACAATCATGGAATCCAGCGTTGCAAGAGCATCTGCCATCCGGTTTTCATCTCGAGGGATATGATGAAACTCAACCTTTGTAAAGAAAGTTGAAGTCCTCCTTACATAGTCTTTATATGGTATCAAACCAGGTTGATTTGTTTCCATTCACCTTTGATTTGATTCACAACCAAAGTTGAATCTCCATAGACGTCGAGATATTTTATTTTGAGATCAATGGCCTCTTCAAGCCCCATAATGCTAGAGTCATACTCATCCATATTGTTTGTACATTTGAAAGTCAATCTAGCTGCAAACGGAAAATGAATGCCTTAAGGAGTAATAATCACTTCCCCAATGGCATTACCATATGAATTAACACCTCCATCAAATACCATGCCCCAACAGGAACCAGGTTCTGGCCCTTCTTCAAGCAATGGTTCATCATAATCTTTCATCTTTAAGTACAAGATCTCTTCATCAGGAAAATCATATTGTATTGACTGATAGTCTTCAATCGGTTGGTGAGCCAAATGGTCAGCCAAGACACTACCTTTAATTGCTTTTTGAGATCGGTATTCAATATCATACTCAAATAATAACATCTGCCAACGAGCAATTCTCCCAGTTAAAACAGGTTTCTCAAAAATGTACTTGATTGGATCCATTTTGGATATCAACCAAGTAGTATGATTCAACATATACTGGTGCAGACGCTTAGCAACCCAAGCCAATGCGCAACACGTCTTTTCAAGCATAGAATAATGAGTCTTACAGTCGGTGAGCTTCTTGCTGAGGTAGTAAATTGCATATTCTTTCTTTCTAGATTCATCTTGCTGACCAAGAACACAAACCATACTTTCATCAATCACACTCAAATACATGATCAATAGTCTTCCTTCAACAAATGGAGACAAAATTGGAGGCTCTAGCAGATACTCTTTGATACTATCAAAAGCTTTCTGGTAATCTTCGGTCCAATCACAAGACTGATCTTTCCGAAGAAGCTTGAAAATAGGCGCACATGTGGCAGTCATATGCGAGATAAACCTTGAGATATAATTCAAGCGGCCGAGAAAACCTCTGACTTGTTTCTCAGTTTTGGGCGCAAGCATTTCTTGTATTACTTTGACCTTGGCACGATTAACTTCAATACCCTTCTCACTGACAATAAATCCTAACAACTTACCAGAGCGAACATCAAAAGTACACTTATTGGGATTCAAGCGGAGTTTATACTTCCTCAAATGCTGGAATAACTTCAACAAATGTTTAACATGTTCTTCTTCATCACTTGATTTGGCAATCATATCATCAACGTAAACTTCAATCTCTTTATGCATCATATCATAAAAAAGAGAGGTCATAGCTCTCCGGTACGTCGCACCAACATTCTTTAAACTGAAAGGCATCACTCTATAACAAAATATTCCCCAGGGTGTAATGAATATGGTCTTCTTCATATCTTCAGGTGCCATCTTGATTTGATTATAATCGGAAAATCCATCCATAAACGAAAAGACTTTGAATTTAGATGTATAGCCTACCAACATGTCAATATGTGGCAGAGGGAAATCATCTTTCGGACTAACTTTATTCAAATCTCTATAGTCAACACACATGTAGACTTTTCCATCTTTCTTAGGAACATGCACAATGTTGGCCACCCACCGTGGATGCTCAGAGGTTACAAGAAAACCAACATCAATCTGATTTTACACTCCTCTTTGATCTTAATTGCCATATCAGGATGAGTTCTCCTTAACTTCTGCTTGACCAACGAGTATTCTGGCTTCAACGGAAATCTATGCTCCACAATCTCAGAATCCAAATCAGGCATGTCTTGATAGGACCAAGCAAATACATCAGAATACTCTCGAAAAATATCAATTAACCCCTTTTTAGATTCTGGACACAGTTGAGACCCAATCTAGACTTCCTTCACATCATCCTCGGAACCCAGGTTGACTAATTCAATCCGCTCTTTAAACGACTGGATGGCTTTTTCCTCATGCTCAAGTAAACAAGGTAATTCATCCGATATTTCTTCATCGTCATTCTCTTCCTCGACTTCATACACAAGGAAATCAAAGTTTGGAAAGGGAGTAGGATCATTGTATTCAATGGGTTTGAGAACCAACCTACATAACAATTTGATATTTTGATTTTAGAGAAGTGGAGTGGGAATAAATATTATGCAGATGGAAGATTATTATTTATTTATGTTTTTTTATGATTACCATTTTCAGAAAAGCAAAAAATAAAAATAAAACATCATAGATGTGGATGAATAAAATTGTCTTTTATTGATGATAATCAGGAAAATGCCCAACAATGTTCACTTCTCCCTTAGGCATAGGAGAAGGATTTTACTTTAAAATAAATGAAAACAAATTACTTAGAGTGATGAATAACAGTAGGAACATCAACAACAACCCAATTGTTACAAGTTTGGTCGTGTGTCACAAAGTTGGCGCAAGCTTCGCCTTCAACATCATTGTCTTCGATAATGGTAGCTGAACGTTGATCATTCTCATGAATGAACCCTCCACTATGAAAAATTGGTTGCATAACTTTGGCTCTGACGCTGAATGGCCCTGTTGAAATCCCAATCCAACTCTATTCTTGTTCTCGAAAATCTCTACCACACGACTCCATTTGTCAGTGATGCTAGCCTGAATAGCCTCGTGTGCATCTTTCAAAGATGACATGGGTGCCCCATTTTTCTTCATTTCATCGGCAATAGACAAGGCTTGGAACAAAATTCCAACCTCCTCCTCAACATCAACATAAGTGAAATATGACAGATGGCTCACCAACAATACCTTCTTTCCACCAACAACGTCAAGCTTGTCATTCTTCATATATTTCGGCTTTTGGTGTAGAGTAGACGTCACAGCTCTTGCTTCATGAATCCATGGCCTTCCCAATAAGCAACTGTAGGTCGGGTGGATATCCATTACCTGGAAATTAATTTGGATTTCACTCGGACATATCTTCATAGAAGGTCCACTTCACCAATGATAGTTTTACAAGAACCATCGAAAACTTTGACAATCACGCCGATGTACCTCATCGGGGCGCCTTGGTAAGAGAGTCTTGGCAAAGTTGATTTTAGCAACACATTCAATGATGACCTTGTATCAACCAACACTTTGGACAAAGCGTCCTCCTTGTAATTCATTGAAATATGCAATGCCAAGTTGTGATTTCTGCCTTCCTCATGAATCTCTTCATCACAAAAGCTCATATTATTACAAGAAGTAATGTTAGCAACTATGTGGTCGAACTGATCTACGGTCACATCATGCTTAACATAGACCTGTTCTAGCACTTCCTGTAATTCCTCCCTATGTGCTTCAAGATTCATCAGTAGTGACATCACAAAGATCTTTGGTGGAGTTTGGAGCAACTGCTCTACAACATTGAATTCACTTCTTTTAATCAACTTTAGCACCTCATCATCATTGTTAGCCTTCAATTTGCTGGATTCACCAGACTGACACATTGAAGCACTAACCAAATTCATTACAAGAATCTATGCCTTCTTACCCACTGATATGTCTTCTACCACCTTAGGGAAAATTGAACTGAACATACGACCACTACGGATCACCTTTTCTATATCTGCAATATTCACCATGGAGTCTGTGACTGGTAGAGGAACCTCTTGACCATCTTCAATCATAGCGGCGTTGTATTGATATGGTACAACTTTATCGGATGCATACGGAACCTGGCCCGCTAGCCGTATAACCCACGACGATACTGATTTATTAACATTATTAATGTCGCTGCTATTAAATTGAATAACTACCCACTCAGGGGTCTTAAACATTGGTACAGTTACATTCACATCATCTCCCAAATGACGGGACTGGAAAGTCTGAATAAGCCCTTCATCCATCACCCTTTGAATATCCCTCTTGACAATAACACATCCATGATGGTTCACACTGAAAATCACGTAACCATCATGGTCATGCTCACATTCACTAACCATACATATATCTTTATGCATTGCCACTAAGGATCTTCTGATATAGTGAACATCATAAATCTTGAACTCACCAGGACAACCATCTACCATGTTGACAAAAGCGTTACCATGAGCGGCCAACGAATTGGCTTTCACATTCAGCGCTCTGTCCTCAAAGGACACCATTCCACTCTTCACCAATTTCTGAACTTCATACTTCAATGGGTAGCAGTTATCTATATCATGGCCAGGGGCTCCCTGGTGAAAAGCATAGTGTAAATCAGGTTCGAACCACCATGGAAGTGGCTCAGGAATTTGTGGAGGATTTCTTGGTTGGATTAGATTTTTGAGGACCAATGATGGGTACAATTCTACATAAGTCATAGGAATAGGATCAAAGGAGACCTTCTTCCTCTCAAAGTTTTATTGGTGATTATTGTTGTTGTTTTAGTTGGTTCTTTGTTGTGGTTGTTGTTGATGTTGTTGTTACTGAATCAAAACTAATTGATTGTTGTTGTTAGAAAAAACCGTAATTACTGAGGAAACTTGATGTTGATATTGACGGGGTTGAGAACTCTTTCTGACATGAGGCCTCCTCTGCCTCCCCACTGATACTGAATTAGTTTCTCCCTCCTTCCTCTTGGAGAAACTCCCACCATATTTCTTGTTGGATGATGCTTCTTATTTAGACAAACGTCCTTCACGGACTCCTTCTTCTAGCCTCATCCCCATGTTTACCATTTTGGTAAAATCATTGGGGGAACTTACAATCATAAGTTCGTAATAAAACGAACTCAGCGTCTTCAAGAAGATCTTCGTCATCTCTTTCTCTTCAAGAGGTGGACTTATCTTGGCAGCAAACTCTCTCCATCTCGGAGCATACTCTTTGAATGTCTCCTTATCCTTCTGAGACATATACCTCAACTGGTCCCTATCAGGTGCCATATCCATGTTGTACTTGTACGGCTTGACAAAGTCCTCACCTAAGTCATTGAAAGCACGGACGCTTGCACTGTCCAAACCCATATACCACCTCAGAGCAGCTCCCATCAAACTGTCTTGGAAATAGTGAATCAACAACTGATCATTATCAGTCTTAGTAGACATTTTTCTGGCATACATAACAAGATAGCTTAGCGGGCAAGTATTCTCTTTGTACTTTTCAAAGTCGGGGACCTTGAATTTCACCGGGATCTTAACATTAGGGACCAAGCAGAGTTCAACAGCACTCTTCCCAAACAAGTATTTCCCCCTTAAAGTCTTTAACTCTTTACTCAACTCGAGGAATTGATCTTTCATCTCATTCATCTTCTCATACACATCTGGACCTTCAGACGGCTCAGAGTGGTAGATAGTGTCCTCAATACGAGGCAAAGTGTGAACAATGGGAGGTGGCACTGACATGACTGAGCTAGATGTCGGCAGAGAAACAAACGTGGGCGCATATCCTTCTGGCATAAATTTTGATGACATCCCCCAAGGGAATCCAACAAGCATAGAAGGAATGGTATGACTGGCAGCAAAAACAAGAACAATTGAGGTAGAAACCTCATAAATAACAGTCCTCTGGGGAGGAGTTGGTGATGATTGATTCTGTGCAGCAATGACAGATTCCATCAAAGTTGTTAATCTGGAAATCCCATCCTTCATCTCTTGGTTCTCTTTCTCTAGATGCTCCATTATCCTTGGTTGATTAGCGTGAGTATTGTAACGGTGAGTCAGCTTGGCTGATGCATAGAAGAAGAACTGATAAGGCATATGGAGAAAGAAAACCTATTATACAAATGATGCATGAAATGCAATGTTTTTGATTTATTTAATTTCAAGGAACATATGAAGTCCTATTTGCAAATATATATATATATATATATATATATATATATATATATATATATATATATATATATATATATATATATATATATATATATATATATAATAACAACAATTTGGTTGACCATAAAATCTCTTTTTATTCATAAAATTTGGAAGGATTACACCGAATACGATTTTAGAAACCAAAATACAAATATAAGAAAAAAGGAAGCTATCATCTTAAGGATCCCTTAGCAACTACATCACATGATCTGACTCTGGGTGCATAGTTCCTTCGGATGCGTCGAATCTCGGACTCAAAGAATGTCTTCATCTGAGCCTTCTCAAGAACTAGATGATCAATAATCTTCTTCCAAGCACTAGAAGGCTGGGGCATACTAGAGGAAGATATACCCTCTGGCGCTCTCTAGCTCTTCACTGCTCGATCTTCAAGAGTCCTAATAAGTGCATCCTTGTCATTCGACTCAAGTTGTAACTCTTCATGCTTTCGGCTCAAAGCATGAAACCACTCTTCCCACATATCTTTCTCTTGCTTCATCTTGGTGAGTGCGTCTTCCAACTCCTCTATATATTGGTTAGGGAGACTTGATGGCTCAGCCACAACCAAAGTCATAGGTCTTTCACATGCGTAAGGCATCTTCAGCTCCAAAGCTCTCTTCTTCACCCAAATAGTGTAAGCTTCCAAAGCTACACAGTTGCATGGACCAAGCTCGGATCTTCCTTTCATATGCATATTATGCCACACACGTATCATCCTTTATTTCAAATGTTGGGGATCTTTACCCTCTTGATAGAATATGTCTTCTGTAATACCCCAAAATTTACCCTTCATTTTTCATGGAAGCATGGGATTGTGTTTCACATTGCATTAGCATCATACTGGGTCGTACTCATTGCATACTGCATCAGTGACTTGGAAATCAGGGTTTGATTGATCATTCCTTACCAGAAGGAGCCCACACAAGGCAAGACTGAGAATTGAACTTCATTCTCCAAATATACAAGTCTCAAGGGGTTCCATATGTCTTATTATGGCCCCCAGTTCATCAGTGGAAGATTCAGAGCTCTCGGAGTGTGCATCTGCATTTAATCAGAAATCAAGGTTTCGTGGCTATCTGCAACAGGAATTGTTTGGTGGGAAGAAAAGGGGGCTCATTCATGTCATGATTATAGAGACATCTTGGCCTAGGACCTCATTTTGCAGTTGTAAGACTTGCACTTTATGGCCATTTTCACCTCTTTCCACTCATCATTTCAATTTGTGTTCAACATGAAAGATGTTAAGCTCCATGCCCTCTTTCTACTGTTTGCATTGCCTTGCCATTTGGACATGTATTCATCAAGATATAAAGTCTTAAAGTCACCCTGTTGGACTATTTTTGTGCTGCACAAGCAAAACCAAATCAAGCCACAAAACCAACCAACACACTTTTGACCTCATTTGGCCATTTGCTTTATGTTCACTCACTTAAGTTTTGCCATATTTAGACATTTCTTTTCACACCTCATTTTCACACATGTTTTTCATGAATCCAAACAAATCTTTCAAGCCCATTAAGAGCACTTTAAACCCTACATACTTAAGGTTCAAAACCCTAATCTGAAAGGGGAGGCTGCCATTTTCGAGTTGAGCAAGAGCAAGCAAGGCAAGGAGCAAGAAAGTTTCATTCCTTTTCCATTTTCATAAGTTTCTTGAAATTTCAAAGCTTCCATTTTTCTTCCATCCTCTCCAACATCAAGAGGCAGTGGACCTTGCATCCACTAGGTAAACATTTCATCACTATCTTCCATGCTCATGCTATGCTTGCTCATCATATTTTCCATGTTCATTTCATGCTTACCATCCATACTTCATGTTATTTTTCATTTATGCCATGCTTGTTCCGTGCTTATTATCCATGTTAATACCATGCCATGATTGTTTGTAAAGCCCTCAACATGAAGCATGTTCATTAAGTTGGAATTTGTGATGTTGCTTTCTGCTCATTTCGTGCTCATGGTACCCCCTTGTTGTTCATTTTTCTTCATGATAAAATCCTTATTTTTAATAAAACAAAATACCATGATGTTCCTCTCATTTCGTACTAGAACTTTGGTTTTTACATCATCCCATTTGGTGAACCATAGTGTGAGATATGTTGTGTGAAAGATTGAGAAAATGGGCTGCTGTTGGTCGCGTTTCCTTTTGCATGGCTGTAGTTTTGTTACATTTGCATGAAGAAGCAACGTGTCATCGCCTGGACCGCCAGATCGCACGCGCTCCAAATGATCCTGGCCGTGCGCATGTTTTTTGTCATCTAGTGACTTAAACTTGTTGACCAGTTGATGCACGGTTTACATGGTATATTCCAATGTACATTTTCATTTTTATTCATGTCACACTTAAATAAATACTTGGGCCTGCGCCCCATCTGCTGTTCGGCCCTCCACACTCGCCAGGCCCACTTACATTATCACATTCATTCCATTTTTCTTTTTTTAATTCACTTTTATTTTTCTGTTTTTCTTTTTAATTATTAAAAATATTTTATTTGTTCACAAAAATACCAAAAAATATTTTTTACTTTCCTTAATGTTTTATTTAATTTATTTAATTTTTATTTTTATATTTTATTTAATGTTAATATTTTATTTTAATTATTTGTTTCAAATAGTCCATTTTAACACACTTATTTGTATTAATTTTATTTTCATGACTTAAAATTATTTTTAGATTCTGATTTTTGGGATGAGGGTTGACCAATGTCTCATGGTCAACTTGAACTTTTCTTGGGATTTTATTTCTCATTTTCAATTTATTTTGGATTTATTTTTGACCTAGTTTGCTTGGTTGACTTTTCATTTAACTTCTGTTTTATTTCAATTAATTTATACACTAATTCACATTATTTTTAAAATCTTTTTGGGAGATGATGATGTCCTGACCCCAACTAACTTAGTTTAATTTTTCATAATTTTTGTGATTAATTTTCTATTTATTCTTGATTTATTTCTAACCTAGTCTTGTTGTTTGACTTTTGGTTTGACCTTTGTTTTGATTCAATTAATTCAATAACCAATTCACATTATTTTTAAAATATTTTTGGGGGATGATGATGTCCTGACCCCACCTTACTTAGTTTAATTTTTCATAATTTTCTTGATTAATTTACTATTTATTCCATAATTTTCAAGTTAACTTGACTTTTCAGTTGACTTTTCTATGATTGATGTTTGACTTAGGGATTGCTTAGGGCAATTAAAGAGATATTTTGATCCTCCCTTGTTCATATCATAGGCCATGTATTAGAGGCCTCTCATATTGATTTTATTTGATCCTTGCATCATTTCCCGATTAAATTATTCATTGATCCTTTGTGTGCATAGTTTCACCTGTCTGATTCATTTGATATTTTTTATACTTGTTTCTTTCATCCATGCTTCTATTGTTTGATTGCTTAACATGTTTATACATCCCATACATTGTTTAATGCATCATTATTTCATTCTTTGATTATTTGATTTGATCATATACATGTTTGCTTATCTTATCTGTTTGATTAACTGTGGCCTACTTGTATGTTGTATGAGGCACATATTACTATTGTTTGATTGCCATGAACAACCCCCATTCATAACAAATGTACCCCTCTCCCATGAAGTGTATAATGTTTATTCTTTCATTCTTTATTCATCTGTTAATACAAGAAATAAAATGAACATCCGATAAGCATTTCAAAACAAAATCAAAACCTCGATCCAACGTCGAGTAATCATTTTCAAAACTTAACAGACCCCACACGTATTCATCCACCCTTTTGTAAGTCGATTGCTTCAGGCATCGCCATTTCTCTTGTAAGTCGAGTACTTCGTGCATCGCCATCTACCTGTAAGTCGATTGCTTCGTACATCGCCATCTACCCTTTACCCCACTCCTCTTCTTGCTCCATTCGTCGATTCTTGTTCCATTTAAGTAGCACCCATTAGGTAGAACCCTTTGTATGATAACATAGGTAGAATTCCCATATTATTTTGTATGATAACATAGGTAGAATTCCCATATTCTTTTGTATGATAACATAGGTAGAATTCCCTTATTCTTTTGTATGATAACATATGTAGAATTCCCTCATTCCTTGCATGCTAACATTAGGTAGATGTTCCCATTTGTAAATCCTAACACTTAGGTCCACATTGCATGACAACTCTAGGGCAGAGCTTCCCCATTTTTAGACCTTCCGTGTGTCTCCGATCCTATGGCATGTCACTCCGTCCTATTGCAAAGAGGTAACTGCTGTAATACCTCAAAATTTGCCCCCCTCATTCATGCATTCATTTTTCGGTCATTTAACATTTCATATTGCATTTCATCATGACAGTCGGAATTAGATCCAAGAAGCTTGAATATCATCCAAGACACTTTGTGGGTCCTATCTGGGTGATCAGTCAACACAAGGGAATGGCTTGAGATACTTCCAACATGTTCAAATGAGGTATATTCATCAGTCAAAACGTTAATCTTGAAGGAGCAAAAGTTTGTTCATGAGCTGTCATGCTCGCTAGGCGAGCAGAATGGGTCGCCTAGCGAGTCCCAAGAAAAGCCACCAGAATCACCTACGCTCAGAGGAATTTCTTGAACTGTCATGCTCGCTAGGCGAAGCCCACGCGTTTTGAAAAAAAAATAAAAAAAAATAAAAACGAAAAAAAATAAAATAAATAAATAAATAAATAAATAAATAAATAAATAAAATATAACAGAAAATTCTTGGACTTGGACCTCTCTCATTTGAGCCCACAAAGCCACGAAAATCAGGTTATAAATTCTGAAATTTCAGTAAAGGAAAAAGAAAGAGAGAGAGGGAGAATTGGTGAAAGCTGAAAACACTCTGAAGTTTCCTTGGAACAAAACCCTAGAGAGATTCTAACTAATTCAGAGCAACCTCCAGAGACTGAAGGGAACTCATCTACAAAGAACGAATTCCCTCTCATATAAACCCTAAGATTGTTCTGTAAAGCCAACGGTGCAATTCAATTTCAATCGATCCTCCCCAATCAGGTATGCCCTATTTTCACTACTTTATACTTTTAACCTGAAATTTCTGAATGTATGAGGTATTATGGGTGAATTTGGAAGAGTGGGTATCGTTAGGTTTTTCATGTGGGCACATGTTTTAGTATGTATGTCATGCCTTGATGTGTGGATCCTTGCCCCCTGACTTTGAATTTTGATACCCTTTTGATGCATGTGTTTGACAAGAGGTTTAAGCCTCCTACACTTGGTTGCTTTTTGTGAGCTCTTTTTGTGAATTTTAATGGCATGATTCATGTGGTTACATTTTGATTTGGGGAAACTCTTGATTGCACCCCATCTTGTCACTCTAACCTGTTTGTTGAGTTTTTTGTGAGGCCTCACATGACTCCTGAAAGGATAGCTGGCTTGGCATTCCATTTTATTTGTGGGATACCATTTGGAGATTTATTATGATTACCTGTATTGACTTGCTTTCTTTGATGGTGCCAGCTCGAGCGATCTCTGGGTTTCTTATTTCTTTAGCTGTTATTACTTTGGATCTTTATCCGTGTGGTAGATCTCTTGATCCTTTATCTTTCCCGCATTTTACCGCTTTCTTAGCTGGAAGACCTCAATAGGAGGCAATATTTTCTTTTGTTTGTTTACTTTTGTGCCCAAAGACCTCCAAGAAGAGGCATCAGTGCTAAAGACCTCCCTGAAGAGGCAATTGACGGATAAAAGGGATTAGTAATCAATCCCCCGTTATTCAGTGTGTCGTTCTTTATGCTCGCACTACGTGTCGATGCTTCAGAACAAAAGCCCAAGATCTTTTGTCCGGTCAGTCAGTGGAGAGGGTTCCACCTTTCTGAATCCCCACTTTTGTCATGAGCTCACCCTGTCCAGAGATAAGAGTTATGAGGTCTTATCCTCATTACCCTTTTGATCTGCTCACCCTGACGTTCAATGTCAGTGGTTAAGAGCCCATTTTATTACCTATTCCATGGCTTATTTGTCGAGGTTGATATGACCCCTCTTGACTAAAGCCCTACCCATATATGTTTGAACCCCCTCGTTGGCATTTTACTTTATGCATGTTTGTTTTGTATGGTGTGATCGTCTCCCCATAGGATTGCTAGGCTTCGTATAGTCTCTCGTTTGCATGTCAATTAAGGTAGCACTGTTCCTTCGTCTAGGACTTCCTTTTTTGCATGAGCATTCCTAAAACACAAATAAACTCATTGATTTTTCTTCTCCTAAGAACACGTTAACTCCTTCTACTACAGGCGAGTAAGTCTCCAAAGGTCGAGCATCCGGTAGATTGCGTAGTAACGTCGTTCATCTAAAAAAATAACCCTTAACCCGTAGTTAGCCGAACTACGGTTTGCTCTGATTCTCATTCCAGATGAGATACATAGGCATAAGACGCGATGTCTTAGCGAGCACACTCCTCTTTAACCCATAGGTAGCCGAGCTACGAAGACTCTGATTCTCATATTCAGATGAGATACGTATGCAGTGGATGCGACATCCGTACGAGTCATTTTCTTTTGACCCTTCTTTTAGTGATAGTACATTAGATAAACCCACGCCCTTTAGACAAGAACAACAAGAGTGGATCCCGTAGAGTACTACGGATGCGTAGGGGTGCTAATACCTTCCCTTTGCATAATCGACTCCCGAACCCAAGATTTGGTTGTGAGACCTTGTCTTTTCCTTTCCTTTTTTTTTTCCAGATTTACTTCAAGCGTTTCCTTTCCCTCCTTTGGGATAAATAACGCACGGTGGCAACTCTTCTGTCATTTCTTTCTCGCCGGTTGTTTTCTCGCATCTCCTTTTTCAGGCTACAACAACTGCCTAAGACTCGATTCAGCGAGTTGCGACACCTGCTGCTAGGACGTGAACACATTGCCCATTCTCCTTTGACACAACTGGTGTCCTCCTTTATAAGTCCATGTTCAGATGGCAATCCCTAGTTAGCCGAACTACGACAACTCTGATTCTCATGTTCAGATGAGATACGTAGGCATAAGATGCGATGTCTTGCCGAGTTTGACTGACAACTAACAACTAATCCTTGCTTGCTTTCGCCCTCGTTGCGATTCTTTTCTCTCGCCCTTGTTGCGATCGAGACCTTCCTTTTCTCTTGCCCTAGTTGCAATCGAGACCCTTTGTTCCCTTAGTTAGTTGAACTACGTCTTGCTCTGATTCTCATTCCAGATGAGATACGTAGGCATAAGACGCGATGTCTTAGCGATCACACTTCTCTTTAACCCATAGGTAGCTGAGCTACGAAGACTCTGATTCTCATATTCAGATGAGATACGTATGCAGTGGATGCGACATCCGTGCGAGTCATTTTTTCCTTTGACCTTTCTCTTTTAGTAAATAGTACATTATATAAACACACACCCTTTAGACAAGAACAACAAGAGTGGATCCCGTAGAGTACTACGGATGCGTAGGGGTGCTAATACCTTCCCAAGATTTGGTTGCGAGACCTTGTCTTTTCCTTTCCTTTCACCAGGTTTACTTCGAGCGTTTCCTTTCCCTCCTTTGAGATAAATAACGCATGGTGGCGACTCTTCTGTCATCTTCTTTCTCGCCGGTTGTTTTTTCGCAGGTTGCGACAGTTGGCGACTCTGCTGGGGACCCGGTTTCCCTAAGCGAGTCCCTCCTAGCTTTTGTAGGTTTCTTGTTTGTTGGGTGTTTATTCTTTTGTACAGTTATTTATTTACCTGCTTTATCTTATTGCATTTTGTGTACACATCATTGCCTGTATCTGTTGGCTTCTGCTGTTGGGTTGTTTGTTTGTTGGGGTGGGATGTTCTATGAGAGATAATCCCACTACCCAGGCTTGAGCGTACACCCAGGTTTTAGAGTGGATAGTCATGAAGCTTGCGTGGCATGTTGCTACGTTAAGTCGTTCATGAAGACCCACATCCAGACGAGGTTTCTTTTGGATATATTATGTCCTATGGGTGTTCCATAACAAAAGATATTCCTCTAGAAATTGTCGACTTTGGTGACCATTTCCCGAGAACTCAGTCGAGGCCTCTCCTCCGAGACGTGATTATGTTAGCTCTGGTGGGCGCATTCTCGCTGCTCAATCTGAGGACCCCGAGACTGGGAACTTGCTTTAGGATGTCCTCTTGAGGAGAGTCAGTGGAGGTCTTTTATCCCGTAATAATGCCAAACCTTGAGTGGTAAACGTATTATTCCCGTTTGAAGGGATGAAGCTGATGAACTTCTGTTCTTAGAACCTACCAGTGAGGGGCGGGCTAAATTCAGGAAACCTTAACCTTCAACTAACCCGGTTTTCTGGAGCAAAGCTTTGATCTCGTATTATTTTCCTCAGTGGGTTTCTCTTCAGACAGTGCAACCTGATAGATGCTCAATCGAATACAGCAGTCCTGATTTCCATGTCACTGCATTGCATCACATCATTTTACATTCATATCATTTAACACATGTTTATCTATTCCCAGGGGTTCATATCTTCTCCTTGATTCTAGTCGGGGTTTTCTTCTTACACTGTTTATCAAATGTGAGACTGGAATCAAAGGGGGTAGAATGCCTTTTGGAATTGATAAACATGTCATTGCATTTGCATATCCATAACATGTCTTGCATAACAGGTACCGCCACGGTGTTCTCATTTTGTTGGGTGTTCCACTAGCAGGATAGCTGATTCAGGAATTCACTGGTAGGGTACCCGCAGAAACCAACAGAGAGCTATGGAGGGCCTACAAGCAGAACTCGCAGAGATGAGGATCCGCATGAACCAATTCATGGATGTGGTTTAGGGGGTGGCTCAGGGACAGCAAGAGCTCAGGCAGATGATGCAAAGGAATTCCGCCACTAATCAACCAAAGATGGTAACTGATCCTCCAGTTGGAGAAGTTAACGGACCCAGCGGACCGGGGCCTATCCCGATCCCACGTGCTAACCCTGATCAACAACCCATTCATGATGATCAGGAGGATCAGTTCACCCTGATGCAGGAGGACCTTGGCGTGGGCCATGGCATGGATCCCATGTTTAGAAGATTGGAGGAGAGGCTGAAGGCTGTAGAAGGACAGAATGCTATGGGAGTAGATGTTGCTGACTTGGGGCTGGTCCCAGGTGTGAGAGTGCCACCGAAATTTAAAGTTCCGATATTTGACAAATACAATGGCAGCTCTTGCCTAAAGACTCATGTGCAAGCCTACTTCCGAAAGATGGTTGCATACTCCGATGACGAGAAGCTGCTTATGTACTTTTTCCAGGATAGCCTAGCTGGGGCATCCCTGGAATGGTACATGAGGCTGGACAAAGCCCACATCCGCTGCTGGAGGGACTTAGCTGAGGCCTTTGTAAAACAATATCAATACAACACGGACATGGCGCCAGACAGGACCCAACTTCAGAATCTGTCTCTCAAGAGCAATGAATGCTTCAGAGAATATGCTCAACGCTGGAGAGAGACAGCTTCCCGAGTTCAGCCTCCAATGTTGGAAAAGGAGATGGCAAACATGTTCATGAATACTCTGCCCGGGTCTTACTTGGAGTGCCTGGTGGGTTGTAACGCTTCCAACTTTGCTGATGTAGTCTCTACCGGTGAGAGGGTGGAGAACTATTTGAAGATGTACAAGATCCAGAATGGAGTTGGATCATCATCAGGTGTGAAGAAGCCGTTCATTGGAGGGCAGAAGCGGAGAGAGGGGGATGCCAATTCTTTGTCCTCATATCAGAGCAGGGGTATCAGAAGGAACAATTTTCAGACTTACCATCAGCAACCGTATGTTACGGCTGTGACCATTCCGACTGCAACACCAGTACAGCAACAACAACCACAACGTCCACCAACTCAGTACCAACAACAACAACAGGGTAACAGACCCGCCTACCAACAGAGGCAAAAGATGATGGACAGGCGTTTCGACACTCTTCCAATGTCGTACGCTCAGTTGCTTCCTAGCCTTCAACAATTACAACTTGTGCAGTTACGCACTCTGGCTCCTCCTGTTGGCAGACTTCCAGTGGGTTATGACGCCAACGCTAGGTGTAATTTCCACTTTGGGGCACCTGACCATAATATTGAGAACTGCAAAGCTTTTAAGCATGTAGTTCAGGACCTCATAGATTCAAAGGCCATCAACTTTGCGCCGGCTCCTAATATCGTCAGCAATCCCATGCCGCAGCATGGTGGCGCAAACGTTAATATGGTGGAAGAAGAAGCCAAATTCATCAAAGATGTGTTGAAGTTGAAGACTCCGCTGTTGGAGATCAAAGAATGCTTGTTGAAGGCCTATGTTTTCCCCGGTTGTGGGAACGGTTGTTTGGGTTGTGCTGCGCAGAGCGAAGGTTGTTTGAAACTGCAGCAAGGTATTCAGGCCTTGCTCGACGATGGTATCCTCCAGGCTGAAGACTTGTCTGTCCAAGAGTCCATTAAAGGGGTTGATGAAGAAGTGTTTGAAGATGCTGCTGATGAATTCATAAATGTTGATCCTGTTGGTTGTGTAATTCCTGATAATGTATTTAATTTTTCCAATGTTGTTGCTGATATCCCAAACAATGTGTCTAATTCTGATGTATCTGTTGAACTTGATTCCGACGTTTCAGATGTTTATGTTTCAATGAATGAGATTTCAGAGTATGACTGTGATGTTGCTACTATCACCATTTTCTACCCAATTGCTCAGATCAGTGTGCCAGAAGCACAACCGGTGCCACCAGTGCGATCATCCACTATGACTATCACGACCCCTGGTCCTTTACCTTTCACCAGCGAAAGGGCCATTCCTTGGCATTATGGGGGGAGTGTGTACATGCACGATCATGGAGCGGAACAACCATTGAAAACAGAAGAGGTGCAGAATCAGAAGTCTGAATCTGAAGTTGAGATAAAAGATCCCGCAGTGGACAACGTTGGTGGAATCGGGCGATTCACCAGGAGTGGTAGTCTTTTCTCACCGCCGGTTACCCAAACTGATAATGCTGACGCCGCGGCAAAAGCCAAAGGTAAGCAAGTTGTGAATGAGGGTACCTCTGCACCCCAGGCTGGTTCTGAGCCTACTTTTGCGAAGGATGTGGACGAGCTTTTGAGGATCATAAAGAAAAGCGACTACAAGGTAGTCGACCAGTTGATTCAGACTCCGTCCAAGATATCTATTCTCTCACTCCTGCTGTGTTCGGAGGCACACAGGGAGGCACTACTGAAAGTCCTAAATGCTGGATACGTGCCTCAAGAGATCTCGGTGAACCAACTAGAAGGGATCATTGCAAATGTTCATGCAAGCAACGTGTTGGGTTTTACTGATTCTGACTTAACACCAGCTGGACGCAATCATAACAAGGCTTTGCACATCTCGATGGAATGCAAAGACACTGTGCTATCTCATGTTCTAGTGGATACATGTTCCTCTCTCAATGTGCTACCCAAGAGAGCCCTGTCAAGGTTAGAAGTAGAAGGTTTGGTCTCGAGGCCTTCTGATCTCATTGTGAGAGCCTTCGATGGTTCTAAAAGGTCGGTGTTTGGAGAGGTAGAATTGCCAATTCAGATTGGATCGCAAACCTTCAACACTGTCTTCTATGTGATGGATATCAGTCCTTCCTATAGTTGCTTTCTGATGTAAATGCCTATTCAGAGGCCATTCAATCAATGAAATCATGTTATTCAGTACATCACTGTGTTCATTTTCATTTTACTGTTTTGTTTGCAAAAATGACGTCCGAATTTTTGATAAACATTGCATCATGAAATATAAGAGCTTTACAGGTACATGCTCAATAAACATTTAAAATTGATGTAAATTTTAAGTGCCTTGGATCGTCTATTCAAAACAGGTGCACTCGGGGCATTTCCTTAAGGTTCCCAGCGGATGATCGCGGTTGTTTTTCCTCAACAGTCGGAGTTTGGTATCTTATCCCTGCAGAGCTGATCCGAGCATTGGATTCTTCAATCCCCAGCAGGTTCTCACTACCGCACTCCCCCAAGCATGTGTTTCAGACTATTCACTTCCTGGTAGAGTTGATAGTGCCAGACTGTATATCCCCAGCGGAGTTGACAGTGCCAGACTGTATCTTCCCAGCAGAAGCAGCTGCTCCTCAGAGTTCGATGCCAGATCGATGACCTCGACGCCAGACCCCCGGTCTCTTTCCTTGAAGCAGAATCTCGGTACCGTGTCAGTGTTCGCTTCCCCTGCTGAGTCGTCTCTCTCGCAGATTTTGGTTGCCAGAACCACTGTTGCTTTCCCCAGCAGCAAACTCTCAGTGCCATTCTCTCCCCAATTAGAGTCTCGGTATCTTGTTATCGTCAGAACACCGCGTGGCCGGTCATTTCCCCACATGGTTCATTGTGCTGTGTATTTTCCAACAACATTACCTGGGTCCAAAAGATTGTGATAATTTCCCCGGCAGGATTCCTTGCCTCGGCTTGGCATTCTCCCCGGCATTTTACATCCCTGCATGTAGAATCATATTGCATTACATCCTCCCAAATCGCGTAGCATTTCCATTTTCATGGAGCCTTACACCGTCGAAAAATTCAAACATATGCATGAAAAGCATAAAACATTCTCGATATCCCAAGTGATAAACCAGAAGTTTGTTTCCAGTGCTCAGAATGAAGGTTGTTCATGACTTATTATCCCCAGCATAGGTCGTTGGCCCACGTGCCGCCTCAATTATCATCTTCTTTATTTCTGCCGACGCTGACAGGCATAAAGTTTTCCGGTATTCAGACTGAAGTGGCATTCAAGCCAATTTTCCGGTATTCAGACCGAAGTGGCATTCAGGCCACTTTTCTGGTATTCAGACCAAAGTGGCATTCAGGCCAATTTTCCGATATTCAGATCGAAGAAGTTTCCGACGATCAGGTCGACGCAACTTGTGGCATTCAAGCCAGTTTTCCGGTATTCAGACCGAAGTGGCATTCAGGCCAATTTTCCGATATTCAGATCGAAGAAGTTTCCGACGATCAGGTCGACGCAACTTGTGGCATTCAGGCCAGTTTTTCCGGTATTCAGACCAAAGTGGCATTCAGGCCAGTTTTTCCGGTATTCAGACCGAAGTGGCATTCAGGCCAGTTTTTTTCCGGTATTCAGACCGAAGTGGCATTCAGGCCAGTTTCCCGGTGTTCAGACCGATGTTTGATAATCTAGTACCTTTCGATGTTCAGATCGAAGTCATTTCCAGTATTCAGACTGATGAGCGGCATTCAAGCCATGGTTATTTCTGTGTTACCATTTATTTTGGTATCCAGTCTAACATTCTTTTTCGGTGTTCAGACCGACTCTCACCGTACCAGACATATTCTTTTTCAAGACCACCTCTTTGCCGATTCTGACAGGCATTGTTACTTCATTTTGCACTTTAGTGTAAATTTTCGGGTTTTTTATTGTATTCAATCCCTTGATACCTCGAAAGTGCGAAAGCCGTTGTTATCTTCCTTTCAGGTCTCTAGTTGATTGAATAGGGGCAGCTGTAATACCCCAAAATTTACCCTTCATTTTTCATGGAAGCATGGGATTGTGTTTCATATTGCATTAGCATCATACTGGGTTGTACTCATTGCATACTGCATCAGTGACTTGGAAATCAGGGTTTGATTGATCATTCCTTACCAGAAGGAGCCCACACAAGTCAAGACTGAGAATTGAACTTCATTCTCCAAATATACAAGTCTCAAGGGGTTCCATATGTCTTATTATGGCCCCCAGTTCATCAGTGGAAGATTCAGAGCTCTCGGAGTGTGCATCTGCATTTAATCAGAAATCAGGGTTTCGTGGCTATCTGCCACAAGCATTGTTTGGTGGGAAGAAAAGAGGGCTCATTCATGTCATGATTATAGAGACATATTGGCCTAGGAAGATTCACATTCATCTCACAAAGATCCATTGACAGTCGGTGCAATCAGTTCCTGATCATTTTGCCCTAAAACTAGGGTTTGGTATAAAATCGGTTTATTTCTGATTCCTTGGGTGAAACTCTTTTCCATGGCCCTCCATATGTCCACAAGGGTCTACATGCAAAAAATCAGCTCTTTATTTGAGCCAGAGGTGCTTCAATTGATCAATGGAATCAGGAATTACACAGTTTGGGAAAAGTCAACTGTGGGGCCAGAAAAGTCAACTCCTGACATTTTGAAAGTGAAATCTCAAAATTCATGCCTAAGGGAGCCTACATGTGAAATTTTATCAAGTTTGGATCATGGATTCATCATTTAATCAGGAGTTGGAAAAGTTACCAAATTTGGAAATAGTTGACTATCCATTTAGGGCAAGTTTTTATGGTTTTTGCAGCCACTTTAAGCCCATTTTCCACCAATATGCAAGCTCTATTTGAAAATTTATTCAACATGAAAGTTGTTCCTCTTATTCCAGCTTTCTAGAGATATAACGTTTGTTTCATTTGGATTAAAATTGAGAAAGTTATGCTTGGTCAAAGTGAGACATTATTTTAGAACACTTAGAAAATTTTCTAAGTCCAAATTTGCAAAATTTGTCAAGACTTATGGGCCAGTTTTCTTGCACTTCAAGGCATCTTTTGAAAATACTTTCTTCATGACAGTTGTACCTTGTTATGTCCTCTTTCACATCCTTTTGGAATCATCCCATTTGGATCATTGGTTTGAAAGATACACTCAGCTAAAGTTGGCATCATGGACTGAATATTTTGATAGCATTTTGGCCAAACTGGCCGAACCATTTTGCAGTTGTAAGACCTGCACTTTATGGCCATTTTTCACCTCTTTCCATTCATCATTTCAATTTGTGTTCAATATGAAAGATGTTAAGCTCCATGCCCTCTTTCTACTGTTTGCATTGCCTTGCCATTTGGACATGTATTCATCAAGATATAAAGTCTTAAAGTCACACTGTTGGACTATTTTTGTGATGCACAAGCCAAACCAAATCAGACCACAAAACCAACCAACACACTTTTTACCTCATTTCGCCATTTGCTTTATGTTCACTCACTTAAGTTTTTCCACATTTAGCCATTTCTTTTCACACCTCATTTTCACACATGTTGTTCATGAATCCAAACAAATCTTTCAAGCCCATTAAGAGCACTTTAAACCCTACATACTTAAGGTTCAAAACCCTAATCTGAAAGGGGAGGCTGCCATTTTCGAGTTGAGCAAGAGCAAGCAAGGCTAGGAGCAAGAAAGTTTCATTCCTTTTCCATTTTCATAAGTTTCTTGAAATTTCAAAGCTTCCATTTTTCTTCCATCCTCTCCATCATCAAGAGGCAGTGGACCTTGCACCCACTAGGTAAACATTTCATCACTATCTTCCATGCTCATGCTATGCTTGCTCATCATATTTTCCATGTTCATTTCATGCTTACCATCCATACTTCATGTTATTTTTCATTTATGCCATGCTTGTTCCGTGCTTATTATCCATGTTAATACCATGCCATGATTGTTTGTAAAGCCCTCAACATGAAGCATGTTCATTAAGTTGGAATTTGTGATGTTGCTTTCTGCTCATTTCGTGCTCATGGTACCCCCTTGTTGTTCATTTTTCTTCATGATAAAGTCCTTATTTTTAATAAAACAAAATACCATGATGTTCCTCTCATTTCGTACTAGAACTTTGGTTTTTACATCATCCCATTTGGTGAACCATAGTGTGAGATATGTTGTGTGAAAGATTGAGAAAGTGGGTTGCTGTTGGTCGCGTTTCCTTTTGCATGACTGTAGTTTTGTTACGTTAGCATGAAGAAGCAACGTGTCATCGCCTGGACCGCCAGATCGCACGCGCTCCAAATGATCCTGGCCGTGCACATGTTTTTTGTCATCTAGTGACTTAAACTTGTTGACCAGTTGATGCACGGTTTACATGGTATATTCCAATGTACATTTTTATTCATGTCACACTTAAATAAATACTTGGGCCTGCGCCCCATCTGCTGTTCGCCCCCCCACACTCGCCAGGCCCACTCATATTATCACATTCATTCCATTTTTCTTTTTTTAATTCACTTTTATTTTTCTGTTTTTCTTTTTAATTATTAAAAATATTTTATTTGTTTACAAAAATACCAAAAAATATTTTTTACTTTCCTTAATGTTTTATTTAATTTATTTAATTTTTATTTTTATATTTTATTTAATGTTAATATTTTATTTTAATTATTTGTTTCAAATAGTCCATTTTAACACACTTATTTGTATTAATTTTATTTTCATGAATTAAAATTATTTTTAGATTCTGATTTTTGGGATGAGGGTTGACCAATGTCTCATGGTCAACCTGACCTTTTCTTGGGATTTTATTTCTCATTTTCAATTTATTTTGGATTTATTTTTGACCTAGTTTGCTTGGTTGACTTTTCATTTGACTTCTGTTTTATTTCAATTAATTTATACACTAATTCACATTATTTTTAAAATATTTTTGGGGGATGATGGTGCCCTGACCCCACCTAACTTAGTTTAATTTTTCATAATTTTTGTGAGTACTTTACTATTTATTCTTGATTTATTTCTAACCTAGTCTTGTTGTTTGACTTTTGGTTTGACCTTTGTTTTGATTCAATTAATTCAATAACCAATTCACATTATTTTTAAAATATTTTTGGGGGATGATGATGTCCTGACCCCACCTTACTTAGTTTAATTTTTCATAATTTTCTTGATTAATTTACTATTTATTCCATAATTTTCAAGTTGACTTGACTTTTCAGTTGACTTTTCTATGATTGATGTTTGACTTAGGGATTGCTTAGGGCAATTAAAGAGATATTTTGATCCTCCCTTGTTCATATCATAGGCCATGTATTAGAGGCCTCTCATATTGATTTTATTTGATCCTTGCATCATTTCCCGATTAAATTATTCATTGATCCTTTGTGTGCATAGTTTCACCTGTCTGATTCATTTGATATTTTTTATACTTGTTTCTTTCATCCATGCTTCTATTGTTTGATTGCTTAACATGTTTATACATCCCATACATTGTTTAATGCATCATTATTTCATTCTTTGATTATTTGATTTGATCATATACATGTTTGCTTATCTTATCTGTTTGATTAACTGTGGCCTACTTGTATGTTGTATGAGGCACATATTACTATTGTTTGATTGCCATGAACAACCCCCATTCATAACAAATGTACCCCTCTCCCATGAAGTGTATAATGTTTATTCTTTCATTCTTTATTCATCTGTTAATACAAGAAATAAAATAAACATCCGATAACCATTTCAAAACAAGATCAAAACCTCGATCCAACGTCGAGTAATCATTTTCAAAACTTAACAGAACCAGCATGTATTCATCCACCCTTTTGTAAGTTGATTGCTTTAGGCATCACCATTTCTCTTGTAAGTCGATTACTTCGTGCATCGCCATCTACCTGTAAGTCGATTGCTTCGTACATCGCCATCTACCCTTTACCCCACTCCTCTTCTTGCTCCATTCGTCGATTCTTGTTCCATTTAAGTAGCACCCATTAGGTAGAACCCTTTGTATGATAACATAGGTAGAATTCCCATATTATTTTGTATGATAACATAGGTAGAATTCCCATATTCTTTTGTATGATAACATAGGTAGAATTCCCTTATTCTTTTGTATGATAACATATGTAGAATTCCCTCATTCCTTGCATGCTAACATTAGGTAGATGTTCCCATTTGTAAATCCTAACACTTAGGTCCACATTGCATGACAACTCTAGGGCAAAGCTTCCCCATTTTTAGACCTTCCGTGCGTCTCCGATCCTGTGGCATGTCACTCCGTCCTATTGCAAAGAGGTAACTACCTAAGACTCGATTCAGCAAGCTGCGACACCTGCTTCTAGGACGTGAACACATTGCCCATTCTCCTTTGACACAACTGGTGTCCTCCTTTGTAAGTCCATGTTCAGATGGCAATCCCTAGTTATCCGAACTACGACAACTCTGATTCTCATGTTCAGATGAGATACGTAGGCACAAGATGCGATGTCTTGCCGAGTTTGACTGACAACTAACAGCTAATCCTTGCTTGCTTTCGCCCTTGTTACGATTCTTTTCTCTCGCCCTCGTTGCGATCGAGACCTTCCCTTTCTGTTGCCCTAGTTGCAATCGAGGCCCTTTGTTCCCGTAGTTAGTTGAACTACGTCTTGCTCTGATTCTCATTCCAGATGAGATACGTAGGCATAAGACGCGATGTCTTAGCGAGCACACTTCTCTTTAACCCATAGGTAGCTGAGCTACGAAGACTCTGATTCTCATATTCAGATGAGATACGTATGCAGTGGATGCGACATCCATGCGAGTCATTTTTTCCTTTGACCTTTCTCTTTTAGTAAATAGTACATTAGATAAACACACACCCTTTAGACAAGAACAACAAGAGTGGATCCCGTAGAGTACTACGGATGCGTAGGGGTGCTAATACCTTCCCTTCGCATAATCGACTCCCGAACCCAAGATTTGGTTACGAGACCTTGTCTTTTCCTTTCCTTTCACCAGGTTTACTTTGAGCGTTTCCTTTCCCTCATTTGGGATAAATAACGCACAGTGGCGACTCTTCTGTCATCTTCTTTCTCGCCGGTTGTTTTTTCGCAGGTTGCAACACCTTATAACTGAGTGCTATTAGGTTTATCTCTCAAGGGGAACCTAAGTTGACGACGAGCCAAAGCAGGATTGTAGTTGATTTGTGTACCAATGAGAGGCACATTAGAGAATTCACCACAACTGCCAATAATGTCCATACTACTCAATGTTGAATTATACCAAACAATATCATCATTAGTGAGAGACATAAGTATCTGAGACCACCATAGACATTGCTTGTTCTCCAAAAAAGTAGGCGTCTGAGGTAAGTGCAAAATAAACCACTTGTATAAAAGAGGAACACAACATACAATAGTCCCACCACCTTTAAAATTCCTCAAATGCAAAGACAAATACATATCACCCAACATAGTAGGAACATGATTCCCAATCAAGAAGATTCTAATGGCGCTAACATCAACAAAATTGTCAATGTTAGGGAACAAAGCTAAACCATAGATGAGAAAAACAAAGATGGCTTCAAAAGCATTCATACTACCAGCTTGAGCAAAGACAATAGCTTTACCAATGAGAAATTCAGAAGTCAACCCAAGAATACCTCCTTTCTTCACAAAGTGAGCATCAATCTCAAATTTCTTCAGATGAAGAGCTTGAGCTATGACATGAGATATGGGAATCTCCTCCAATCCGCTAAAAGGTACCTTGTCAGATACAAGCATACCCAAGAGATGAGCATACTCCTCCAACATAGGCACAAGATGGTAATCAAGAAAAGTGAAGCACCGGTAGAGAGGATCATATAACTGAACCAAAACACTCATAAGTCCTTCAACCAGATCAACAGATAATACCGGAAAAATCTTCCCATGGTGTTGCTTGAAGTCCAAGGGGTCTAATGCAAAAGATGACAACTTCCTTAACTCTTTCAAATCAGGACATCTGAAATTGTACTTCTTAGTGTTCCTTCGTCCACAATCCATGGTCTAAAAACATTTGCAAATAGTACCTTAGTTCCTTGAAATTTATTTTTCTGTGATGAATGTTATGATGCACATGCATGCATGAATGCAACAATCATACACAAGGCAAACACAAAAAAGTCAAGGGATGGATCAAGTCATCATCAAGATCAATCATCCATTTTGGTGGATTGTGGTTTTCACCTTATCAACACCCATATTCCATTGATATTAGTGAGACTTGGTTGGATCAACCAAGAATCAAAGGGTTTATTGTGAGTCACGAGCATGGAGTCAGGTTAAGAACCATCCCAAAGGAGTGTACTAAGGATAAAAACCTGTAGATCATGTTCTAAGAAGTTCCTATAGTCTTGATCCCATCTATCGGATATTATAGGTTAGGATGACTGACTCATCAACCTATAATATTCTCAAGAGAAACTCGTCTGAGTGTAGTATCGCGTAACAACTGTTATCAGGTCTACACCTGAACAGTCTCCGCACCACATCCTAAATAGGCCAAGTTGGGTTAAATGTTCTATGGTCCTCAACTTCTCGGACCCCAAATCAGAGAAAGTAATGCCTAACCATAAATAACTTGTGTGACATTAGTAACTCCAAAAGGGTCTCCACTGAGTAGAGGGGTCTCAAGCCAACTTGTTAAGGACTACTCCACACAAGTTAAACATGACTATACCATCCTCCTATCGGGTTAGAACTTATCTCACCACTTAGAGATCACCAAGCACAACATACAGATTATATCACACAAACAAGTATACAAACATCAAATATACAAATATATACACATAAAAAAATTAGGCTAAGCCCACTAAGGACAACTCCGAGCAGAGTCGCCACTTAGTTTTGGTAGCGGTAAATTCATGACCATCAAGCTATGTATAAGCTTAACGTTAATAAAACCAGAGTCGCCACCGTGCTTTTATTGTTTCCAAAGGAAAAAGGAAAAGTACGAACAAAACCCAAAGATAAGAAGTTTTCAAATCAAAACTAATAAAATGCTAGAGATTACATGTAAGGGGGTTGGTTACACATAGGGAAGATGTTAGCACCCAAAGTGTCCTAGGGAGCCTATTTTTATGTGTGCACATGTGTTTAGTATAAAAGATGTTTGAGAAAAAATAGAGTGTGGGGATGAGAAAAGAATTCATTGATTATATTTTTGTGTTTGACAAGATCTTCGATCTTGTGCCTACGTACCAACATAAAAATGAGGGTCAAAATCCCGTAGTTTATGGTAAAAATTTCAAAGAAGTTTGTGAGTTGCTTTTAATAAAAGGTTTAATAAGAAAAAGTCACAAAAAGCCCAAAAGTTGAATGAAGTTGTTATTTCTTTTTGTCTTTTGAAATTTTAAGTCAATATAATTTAACTTATTTACAAGTTTGATTTAAGAAAAAGTTTGAAAATTTATTGGCATAAGGCCAAAGTTTCTAATCATTAACACAAAGTCTAAGTTTGAAATCATAATCAAAGAAAGATTTTGAAAAGAGGGAGAGATTTGAAATTTAAGAATGAGAGGAGATTAAGAGGCTATCCTAAGCCCAAATTAAAAGTTAAGAGTTGAAAAGATCTGACCAATTGGATGCTATCCAACAGACAAGAATGTCATATAGAAACCCATTTTCCTTTGGACTTTAATCAAGCAATGATCAATAAGAAATGAACACTATTGTTAATACCTTAGGATTGGCATTAATTTTGTAAAACAAATAATGTAATCATCTCTGTTGTTTTAATATGTTGGGTTGAAGAAGTTCAACATCTGGACCAACATGTCATGTACGATGTCACAACATCATGTCTAGAAAACTGAATTAATTAATTCAGTATATATTCTGGGATTAGTAAGGATATTTGGTGAATATCCTAACTCCCATGTGGAGGTCTTAAAGACTTAATCAGAATATATATAGGCTCTAAATATGGAGATATATATGGAGAGATTTTAGGATTGAAGACCTTGTTTGTAGCAGAATTTTTCTGCTGAAGTTGTAACAGCAAAGAACAAGTCTGCTGCGATTTCTGAAGGCCCAAATCCAGTTGGGTGATTAGGTTATAAATAGCATATTGTAACCTAGTTTTTGTAAGCCTCTTAGAATGAAAATTTAGGGGTGTGTGTGAGGTAAACCTCCCAACCTGTGGGAAGGTTACCATGTGTTTCTCAGTGGTAAAAGCTGAGAGTATTTGTAACTCAAAGCCTGTAGGCAAGAGTGATTTTGTTCTTGAATGAAGCTGTGAAGCAAGTTCAAGGTGTGTTAACATTACATTGTATTTGTAGTGATAGGAATGGAAACTGGAGGTTTCTATCTAGGAGTTCCTAGGTATAGATTGCATTGGGTAGGGATTAAGTGAAGAGTTGTAAACGGGGGAGTTTAACTCTGAATTAATACTGCTGATAGTGGATCTTCTTCCTGGCTTGGTAGCCCCCAGATGTAGGTCATGTTGGACTGAACTGGGTTAACAATTTCCTGTGTTTGTTTTCCTTCTGCATGTGTTTTTGTTACTGTCATAACTCAGTTGGTATTCCAGTCAGCTTATCAAGATGATAACAGACCTGGCCGAAGGATCATTGTGAAACTGTTAAACTGGATGTTTTGACAGTTGATACTGAAGGCTGATACTGAAGTAGAGACTAGTTGGTCTTTTACAGTACTGCAAACTTAGCACAGCCTGGTTCCAGGAACATAACAGAATCAACATATGTTCTGACTGTCGAACTGAATGTTGTGACATTCATTCCCAACAACATGTGCTAAAGTGTAGGATGATTGGTTTTTCTGTTTCGGTATTTTTCTCAGGCTATTCTTTAGGGATTCAATAGCTGAACTAAAATCCAGGAAACCAACTACTAACCTACAATTAATGAACCTAGCAAATAGCCTAGTTGTTAGCAATCTAATAAGTGGAAATTAGATTAACGTGTTCAACCTTTAATTCAGGAAATACAAGTAAAAGACAAACACACTGGAACAATATAACAGATGATGTCCAAAATCAACAGTAAGACATCATGCTGATAACTGTGTAAGAAAACAACAGAAGTGATTGCTAGGATTGATCTCTGTTGAGTCTTTCTTCCTGATGCACAGAACCAGGTGTTCATCCATTCTAGGGTGACATAGAATGAGATGTCGTGACATCTGTGAACGTGTGCATATTAGTACAGTGGTTAATAACTGTCTTGCTGTATTAGGTACAATGTTAGATCAGATGTCATGACTTGGAGTAGAACATCTGAATTCTGACTACACCAGAATTTCAAATGGTATCAGAGCAGGCATCCTGTCTGTTTCTGGATGAGATCCATGGGTGATACTTTCTGGTATCTTGCAAGGAGTTATGTTAGTACTGATGCTGGAACCGGTGAAAGGTTCTGTAATCTCCCTGAGTGGTCCCTTGAAGTAGGTGGATGGACTGTTCATGACGGGAATGGTGTGTACCTGTCTCTGGAGGTTGGCAATTGGCCTCTGTGTGGAACAGCTGTGCTAGTATTGAATCATATTCAAGCCTGGTATGTTCTTGGAGGCTGATCTGGTGAAGGGTGTGTACATAAGTTGAGTTGTATTATGATTTCCGCTGCATAATACCTGGCAAAACTCAAACTCTGATGTAGTTTCTCCTCTTGTGGATGAAAGGTTGTTGTATTCAAGATTTCATCATAACCTACTGAAGATGTCAAAGATACTTGAGTCTCCTCAAGTCCACCCATCATGACGTTCTCTCTTCAGGATGGTGGAACTAATGTTCTATGTGATGTTAGAACATGCTGTTCAACAAGTATGCACCTACTGGTTGAAGAGCAGATGTTTTTAGGCGTCAAACAAAGGAATACTTTTGTTTGGAACCTACTCCTGACCTGGAAGAGGAGACATCTGTGTGAGATAAGTTGACTAGGGTAGGGTCAACTGTGTGTATGCTCAAGAAGGTCACTTTTAGAAGTCTGATCTCTAGAAGTGGAGCTGGTTGAGATGTGACATTGTGCAATCCCTGCTGTGTGCCTTATTCCTGTAGACTGATCAGGGTTGGATAGTTGTTCCCTGAAGTACTAAGGTGTATTGGAAGACAAGTCCCCTGGATGATAGAAGTCAATAATGGGGTAACCTGACTGCTATTCCATCTAAGAGGATTGGGACCATGAATCTTGCTATTCAAACACCACGATCAGAAGTGGCAGTTCTTTCAAGGAGTGAGAATATGAAGATTTAGAGGTTGGTTGAGGTAGTATGCTCTAGCAATGCATATCTACTATGGACTGGTGTTGTTGTCTTTCACTAATACTTATGGTCAGCTGAAGTCTGATTGGTGTGATTGGAGTATGTCCAGGTATACTTCATAGAGTTAGGTGCCACTGGTGGGGATGGTGTATATCATGTTGAGACATGTCTGTACAATGCATGGATATTGGTGTGAAGTTTCCATGATTGTTAATTTGAGGGGGAGTTTTGGTTAACCTCCTCACATTTGGTTAGCCTAGGGTCTGGTTGGATGTTGACCTGTGTCACATGGGTTCTGGTGGTGGTGTGACACATGTGCAAGGAAGAATTCATCTCTCTCATTCCTAAGGGTGAATTTAATCTGAGAAGATTTTCAACACTGTTGAAGTGCTTGCAAGCAGAAGATGTTGACACTAGAAGAATATTTTCAAAGTAGTCTTATGGTGGAAGTATCTGAAAGGAATACTGGGAAAGGATTTAAGATCAATGTCAACTTGTGCCAAGTACAAGTATGTAATTGATTATCCTTGGAGCTCAAGATAACTGATGTTCTTAAAGATGTTGGAACATCTCTTCTTCAAGACCCTGTGCAGAATCACAGGAAGGATAGTACATGGGTTTATGATCTATCTCTTTGGTGGCAGCAAAAGCATATGATCTCTGAAAAGGTTTCCTGGCAAGAAACATGATCCAGCCTTGGTATGTACAAGAAGAAGAAGACATCATAGTCTTGATGGTGGTTACTTGGATCAGTTTATGTCTGATCTAGGTAAGGAAGTGCATTAGCTTATGCACACTGTGGAGTCAAGAACAAGTGGCAGCAGTCTTGACATCATGGAAACAGCCTTGCTTTAGGATGTGGAATCCTTGGTAGAGCTGAAGGGTTAGCTTCCAACTGGTCCTTCTGAAGACTCATGCATCAGAGTGTCTGATGTCTTTGGAGAAGAAGCAGGGATTCATCAAGGTGTGAGCTTGGATGACTTAACTGCAAACCTGCAGGATGGAGGCTGTTTACTCAAACTTGGTTCCACAATCAAGTCTATGAGAACATTGAACTCTTGTTCTGTGAAGGGAGGAAGTTCTTTCAAGTGGCAGAAGAAGGAGCTGAATTCAACAGCTAGATGTCAAAACACAATGTTGTGACATTTGGTTCAACATCAGATTCTTAGTTGGTGAAGTGACACATCAACTTGAGATAGAAGGGTCTACAGGGTTGTAGATTGGATACTTCAAAAAGGTCGTTCTCGTTGCAGTTCTTTGGAGTTGCTGGATAGAAAGGATGCTACATGTTCATGTCTTAGAAAATCTAAGTTTTGTTCAACATGTAGCTTGAAGTTCAAGTCTCACTTGGAAGGTCAGAATATCGTTGGGAGAGGTCTGATAAACGTGGAGAGGTCAAAGAATGGCATTTGACTTTTTCATATGAGGATTCATGAAGGAGGTAATCAATCAATGGCATTTGGTCTATCTCAGAAGTGAGTTAGAAGAATCAAGATAATCCACATATGGCAGCTAATTATTCTTGAGGAAAGTCTGAGACAAATTACTTTTGAGCAGAAAAGTAGTAAGTTGAAGACAAAAGGAGGTGCTTTCTATTCATCTCTTGGAGCTTGTGGTAGGAGTTCTGAGCTATCTATGGAAGATTATCTCTTGTAATGGGATGAAAATGTATATGTCCCAAGTTATGTCTGGGTTCTTCTTGATCAAGCTGGTGACTCAGTGATATCTGAAGACTATCAGATGGTGTTCCGTGTGAAGGATGTCCCAGCTGATGTTAAAACATCTTGTGAAGGGGTCTTCTGTTCTGGTCAGAAGAGAGAGTGACACAGAGTGTGAATGTGTTCAGCCAAGAGGGTTGAACAGAGGGGGTACTCTTGAAGACATGAAGATGCGTCTTATGTTTTCCATTCATCAAGTTGTCTGGACTCTCTTTGAATCAGGTAGTATGTGAAGGTCCAACCTTGGGGTGTTGGATATGCTCATGTGTGACCTCCAAGTTTCAAGAGGAGAGCAGGTTGTCCATGACAGGGGGAGTTTTGTCATCAAGCTTGTGGTCTACATATTCTCAGATAACTATGTATGTCAAGGCTGAGTGAGCAGAAGAATGTCTGACCGGATGTCATGACATTGCCCTGGACAATGCTGTTAGTTCCTTCTGAATCTTAAAGTCATTAGGAATTATAAGGGTGATGTGTCCAATTCTGATAAATCAGAATAAGCCTGATGGCTACAGTTGTGTGGTACAGGGGGAGTAACCATCTGCTGAAGTGTGGGAATTTGGCTGTAACAGTGCCAGATGTCAAGTCTCGACTGAAGGTATGACAGGGGTCTTGGGAAATGTTGAATACTGGCAGAATGCAGGAAAAAGCCGCGTGGAATGTTAAGACATCGCGTGCAACGTGTCTGACTGTATATATGGAATAGTCTCCATGCACTGGAACTGCTGTTTTGGAAAAGAAACAGTCAAGAGCTATAAAAGGTATTCAAAGATAGTCTGAGATTTTGTTGGTGATTCTCTGACTGTTCCTCAGCAAAAATTAATGAATCTTGACCAAGAATTTATTCCTACCATTAATTCCTAAGCACGGGCTGGACTATTTAAAGGATGTAATAGCCCTCTTCTTCTCACAAGAGAAACACTCCATTCCCTCAGAATCATGGGGTTTGTTAAGGTTTGGGCAAGCTGCGCCTGGATCTGGTTTTGTGAGGGGTGCCTTTACAAATGTTTAGCTAAAAAGGGGGAGAGAAATACAGTCCTGGGGTTGAGAATGTACCAGAAGCAAGCTAACTGTGGTAGCAAACAGAAGTTGGTGTCAGGCACAAAATCCACCAACTGGGTATATCACTTGTGTCTTGTGATCTGAGTTAAGAGGATAGTTGTGTCTTGTGATCTGAGTTACATTATCTATGTACTCAGCATTACATATTCTTCCGGAAGCTCTCCTATTGAGGGGAAGGGTTCTGGTACAACTGATCAGTGTACCTCTACTTCCTCATGTACACCAACTTTGGTGTTTGTGGTGGTGGAGTCAATGACAGAGATGAAGAGCATACCCATATTGGGATGTTTTGTCCAGTGTAATGTTTATTTGTTTCAGCTAAAATTTGCCAAAGGGGGAGATTGTTAATACCTTAGGATTGGCATTAATTTTGTAAAACAAATAATGTAATCATCTCTGTTGTTTTAATATGTTGGGTTGAAGAAGTTCAACATCTGGACCAACATGTCATGTACGATGTCACAACATCATGTCTAGAAAACTGAATTAATTAATTCAGTATATATTCTGGGATTAGTAAGGATATTTGGTGAATATCCTAACTCCCATGTGGAGGTCTTAAAGACTTAATCAGAATATATATAGGCTCTAAATATGGAGATATATATGGAGAGATTTTAGGATTGAAGACCTTGTTTGTAGCAGAATTTTTCTGCTGAAGTTGTAACAGCAAAGAACAAGTCTGCTGCGATTTCTGAAGGCCCAAATCCAGTTGGGTGATTAGGTTATAAATAGCATATTGTAACCTAGTTTTTGTAAGCCTCTTAGAATGAAAATTTAGGGGTGTGTGTGAGGTAAACCTCCCAACCTGTGGGAAGGTTACCATGTGTTTCTCAGTGGTAAAAGCTGAGAGTATTTGTAACTCAAAGCCTGTGGGCAAGAGTGATTTTGTTCTTGAATGAAGCTGTGAAGCAAGTTCAAGGTGTGTTAACATTACATTGTATTTGTAGTGATAGGAATGGAAACTGGAGGTTTCTATCTAGGAGTTCCTAGGTATAGATTGCATTGGGTAGGGATTAAGTGAAGAGTTGTAAACGGGGGAGTTTAACTCTGAATTAATACTGCTGATAGTGGATCTTCTTCCTGGCTTGGTAGCCCCCAGATGTAGGTCATGTTGGACTGAACTGGGTTAACAATTTCCTGTGTTTGTTTTCCTTCTGCATGTGTTTTTGTTACTGTCATAACTCAGCTGGTATTCCAGTCAGCTTATCAAGATGATAACAGACCTGGCCGAAGGATCATTGTGAAACTGTTAAACTGGATGTTTTGACAGTTGATACTGAAGGCTGATACTGAAGTAGAGACTAGTTGGTCTTTTACAGTACTGCAAACTTAGTACAGCCTGGTTCCAGGAACATAACAGAATCAACATATGTTCTGACTGTCGAACTGAATGTTGTGACATTCATTCCCAACAGCATGTGCTAAAGTGTAGGATGATTGGTTTTTCTGTTTCGGTATTTTTCTCAGGCTATTCTTCAGGGATTCAATAGCTGAACTAAAATCCAGGAAACCAACTACTAACCTACAATTAATGAACCTAGCAAATAGCCTAGCTGTTAGCAATCTAATAAGTGGAAATTAGATTAACGTGTTCAACCTTTAATTCAGGAAATACAAGTAAAAGACAAACACACTGGAACAATATAACAGATGATGTCCAAAATCAACAGTAAGACATCATGCTGATAACTGTGTAAGAAAACAACAGAAGTGATTGCTAGGATTGATCTCTGTTGAGTCTTTCTTCCTGATGCACAGAACCAGGTGTTCATCCATTCTAGGGTGACATAGAATGAGATGTCGTGACATCTGTGAACGTGTGCATATTAGTACAGTGGTTAATAACTGTCTTGCTGTATTAGGTACAATGTTAGATCAGATGTCATGACTTGGAGTAGAACATCTGAATTCTGACTACACCAGAATTTCAACTATCCATACATTAAGAAGATAAAGCCATCAAATAAAGATAGCCATGTCTAGGCAAGCACTCCAAAAGCTGACAGTCTTCTTTGTCTTCTCATGTATCTGATGAAATATTCCTTGATCAACTTAGAGCAAAGCATCAGACACAAGATCAAAATAATAATTAAGCACAAAGGTAGAGTAGCAGATAAATTCAAACAGATCCCCAGGCTGGTATCAGATAAAGACTAAATTTACAATAGCTTGGTCTCAAAATGTTGTCATTGGCCAAGTCCTTTTTGCACAGGGAATGTTGCCTAATTCTAAGTCCAAGAGTTCAGATCAAGATCAATAGTCCACCAGATGTTTTTTAGGGTTTTTTTGTATTAGATGTTTTAAGGTCCTAAGACCACAAACAAAACCAAAATACACAAACAATATATATAATCACAAGATATGGCTCAAGCGAGCAAAGTGAAAATGACATAAACATAAACAAGTTAAATGCAATGTAAATGTCAATGAATGATAAATGACTAAAATTTAAATTGCATAAAGTAAACAACTTGAAAGTAAAGCAATATTAACAAGAATTGGTCAAATGTTAGTTAAAGTTTAGTCAAGTGTTAGTGGTGTTTTTTTAATTGATTAAGTCATTCTTTGGAGAACACTCAACCATTAATTCACAAGTATGAATCCTTAAAACAATACATCTTTCATGAGAAGGGATCCAACTTGGATAATTCAACAAGTATACCATTAGCTCCCATGAAAGGAAAAAAGGTCAAGTCTCTACACAATGCCATGAAGAATGGGAGACTTAGAATCTCACTTATTAGAATTTGATGCCTTTAGGGTCAAATTTAGCTATATGTTAAGCAATTATAATTTGACTTATGTAGAAGTCACAACTATCTGAGGCGGGCAATATAAATTTAGGTGTTAATGCATGTTAGGGATTTGGTATGAAGAATCAAACTCCTAAAACATACCACACACTAAAAGAAAAGGTCAAGAGGGAGAGACATATCTCAATCATACTTTTATTGGTTCATCTGACACAAGGTAATTGATGAACCAATTAGACTTTAGACATTAGAGATTTCATTGGTCAAATAAGGAAATGGGAAAGAATAGGGATGAAGATGAAGATGGAGAGGGAAAATAGAAACACAAATTGATCATGGGAGGAATTTTATAAAATCAAAACCATCCATTCATTTTGGGAGATGAAATGTACATTTCATTAATCCCCTAAATCCAATGGTTTTGATCCAACAAAAGTCAAATCAACATTGACCAAGGCCCAAATAAGAAAGTCAAATATCATAAGACCATAGAAATGGCTCAACAATTTTTTTAAACATTTAATCAATTAAAAATGAATTAAAATACATTTTAATTTGGTCAAAACCTAAAATCGCTTCAAAACACCAAACAAATGGCCAAGGGATTTGTAAGACCCCAATTTTGGCCCTAAGATCCCTTCTGTCATCTCATCATATGCATTGACTTTGGGATCACACCTTATCCTCCTTACCCCTTGTTAATTGGGTTTGCATTGGGAGAGATCACCAAACACATTTTAATGTATCATGCTTTATTTTTCATTATTTACTAACCAAAATACCAAAAAATATGTCAATGTATAGTTTGTTGCTTTTGTAGATAATGTATGCATCCACCAATGCCTCATCAAGCTCATATCTAGGGTTTGAGAACCTCAATGCAAGGATACTAATCAAGAGATGGTTTACATTGGCTCTAGACATAATATATGGATCCCCATGGTCTCCACATATCATTTTGATCAAGAATTCATCAAGATTTTGAAGCTTGTTTGGATAGGAAGCCATATTTCATCTAGGTATCTTGTGTGACTTCCTCAACAGGTTTCTTCAACATTTGATCAAATATTACAATTTATACTTAATATTACATCATATTACACATATATGATCATCCATGAATCCCAAATATCAAGATAATATCAAGTTTGCAAGTTGGTTCGTGGTGGTTGACCAGAGAAAGTCAACTGGTCAAAACTGGGGTTCCCTATACCCTATCTCCTACAATTTTTGTCATATGAAAATGATTCCAAGATAAAAGTTACTCCCTATTACATTAAAAACAACTTTTATGTTTAATTCAAGAGTTAGTTTTGCTTGGAAAGTCATTTTTTATGGTGAAATATTATAGGTCATTTTGTCCGTACCCTAGTTAGGAGGTCAACTTCCAAAGACCATAACTTGCTCAATTATTATGAGATGAAATCCATTCAAGTTACATGATCAAATTAAATATGTCCTTTACAACTTTTATGTTTGTAATAAGTTCAAATTAAACTTGAAAATGCATGTGCCAAGAGGAAACATTATATGTCATTTGGGGCCATTATCATTGAACAAGTGATTTTCCTCAACTTTTAAAATGCATAACTCCTTCATGCCAAATCCAAATGAGGTTAATTTATGACCAAATTTAATATGTTTTAAATAGATACAAATTTGATGAAGAAACTGTTTCCATTTGAAGTTCATAGCAAAAGTTATTCAAGGTGGAAGAAATGAACATTTGACTTGGTACTTAGAAAATTTTCAAATATGTTTGATTTTCCAAACTTCCACCTAAAAGTGCATCATGATACAAGATCCAAATAGAAATGTGTTAAACATGAAAGTTGTTCCCCTTGATCTCATATTTCCAAAACGTCTAAGATCACCTCATTTGGACCAAGATTGAAGGACTTGCGCATGATTACTTTGTTGGGTTTGTTTTGGCAAGATTTGAATTCAAATGATCATTCCCATTTGCATGCTTCCATGTGATGACCTCAACATTCTTTGTGCACTAATTGGAGATGTATTGAATCATTATTTAGGCCCAAACCATTGCCCATGCATCCATGCACCCTGGTTTCCTATTTTAGCGAAATTGCAAGTGTGCAAAGATCAATTCCTTTTCCTAATTAAACAAGCTCATGGCCTCAGAAATCACACACACACACCTTGCCCAAGCTTTGCCAAGAGAACTCGTAACCTCACACCATAGAATTTCTTGAAGATTTCTTTGAAATCTAGTTTGAATTTCACCTTCTGTTTTGAAGTTCGAACTCCAAGGATTCATTTCCTTTTTCATCTCAATTTATTACTGCAAGCAAGAGGAAGAAGAATTAAGCAAATCCAGATCAAGATTAAGTTGAATTGAAGCTACTCAAAGGTGAAAGTTCAGAAACTTATCTTCTTCTATTCTACCTTATTTCTCAATTATTTTGATTGATTTTTGGTTGGATGAAGTCCTACCAATGTAGGCAACAAGATTGAGTTGATTTGAGGTCAAATCAAAGCAACTTGGTTCATGATCTTCAAAATTCAAATCCCTTTATCTTTTTATATACTTGGAATTGGAGAAAATTGAGGTCATATTCGAGCTCCGGAGCATTTTCTCTTTGAAATAGTGTCATTGTTTTTCATTTTTCATTAAATTGAGGTTGGACTAGTCTGATGGTGATCACAGGAGAAGATGACCGGAGCTAGGGCTCCGGTGGTCTGTTGGCAAGTCCCAAGCCATCTGATCTGATTCCAACGTTTTAATCTTAGCCCTTGCTTTTGCATTCCACGCGTCTACACACGTTGACTGAAGTGTTGGTGGAATACGCGCTTCTGGCCATCAGATCTTCCACCTCAATTAATGAGGGAGATCTGATGACCCTTGTTTTTTTGAATTTCTTTTGAATTTCTGTTTTTTATGTTTAATTACTTTATTTTATTTAATTCATATTAATTTCATTTTTAATCCAACAAATATGGGACTTTCACCAAAAATATTTAAATATTTTCCTCTTTCATTTTTGGATTAGTTTTGATATTTTTCATGAATTAATTGTTTTAAAATACTTCTGACTTTTCAAAAATTATGAATTTTTTTGTCTAAGGTTCCTTGACCTTGTTTGACCTGGGATAAATCTCTTGGCCATTTATTTGGTGTTTTAAAGAGGTTTTAGGTTTTGCTCAAATTAAATTATATTTTAATGCATTTTTAATTTGATTTTTAATTGATTAATTGTGTAAAAATTATGTTGAGCCATTTTTATGGTCTTGTGATGTTTAACTATTTGTTTGGGCCTTGGTCAAGGTTGATTTGACTTTTGTTGGATTAAATTCATTGGATTTATGGGATTGATGAAATGTACGTTTCATCTCCCAAAATGAATGAATGATTTTAATTTGATAAAATTCCTCCCATGATCAATTTGTGTTTCTCTCATTCCCCTCCCCTTTCATCTTCATCCATATTTTTTTCCCATTCCTTTAATTGACAAATGAAATCTCAAATGTCCTAAGGCTAATTGGTTGATCAATGACCTTGTGTCAGATGAACCAATATAAGTATGGATGAGATAGGTTTATCCCTCTTGATCTTTTCTTTTAGTGTGTGGTATGTTTTAGGAGTTTGGTTCATCATACCAAATCACTGACATGCATTAACACCTAAATTTTTATTGCCCGACCTCAGATAGTTATGACTTCTACATAAGTCCAATTACAATTGCTTAACATAGAGCTAAATTTGAACCTAAAGGCATAACATTCTAGTAAGTGAGATTGTAAGTCTCCCATTCTTCATGGTATTGTATGTAAACTTGACCTTTTTTCCTTCCTATGGAAGATGTCTTGGTTTAAGGATCCATGCTTGTGAATGGATGGTTGAGTATTCTCCAAAGAATGACTTAATCAATTAAAAGCAAAACACTACTAACACTTAACTAACATTTGACTAACTCTTATTAATATTGCTTTACTTTCAAGTCATTTACTTTATGCAATTTAATTTTCAATCATTTATCATTCATTGTCATTTACATTTCATTTAAGTTATTTATGTTTATACCATTTTCACTTTACTCATTTGAGCCATATCTTGTGATTATATATATGTGTTTGTGCATTTTGATTTTGTTTGTAGTCTTAAGACCTTAAAACATTTAATAAATAACAAAAACCCTAAAAAGCGTTTGGTGGACTATTGATCTTGATCTGAACTTTTGGACTTAGAACTAGGCAACATTCCATATGCAAAAGGACTTGACTAATGCCAACATTTTGAGACCAAGTTATTGTGAACTAAGCATTTATCTGGTTCAAGTCTTGGGATGGGTTTGAATTCATCAACTATTTTATCTTGGTGCTAATTGTTATTTTAATCTTATGTCTGATGCTTTCTTCTGAGTTAAGCAAAGGAACATTTCATGATACATGAGAAGACAAAGAAGATTGTTAGCTATGGGATTTGCTTGCTTGGATGTGGCTATCTTTATTTGATGCCTTGATCTTCATGATGTCTGATATTGCTATTTGCTTGTTGATTATTGCTTGAGCCAAAGTCCAAAGGAAAATGGGTTTCTATATGACATTCTTGTTTGTTGGATTGCATCCCATTAGTCAGATCTTTTCAACTCTTAACTTTTAATTTTATGCTTAGGGTAGCCTCTACATCTCCTCCCACTTTTTTAAATTTCAAAATCCCCCCCCCCTTTTCAAACACTTTCTTTGCTTATGATTTCAAACTTAGACCTTATTTCAAATAGAAACTTTGGCCTTATGCCACTGAATTTTTGAACTTCCTTTTCTTAAATCAAACTTGTAAATAAATCTAATCATATTGACTTAAAATTTCAAAAGACAAAAATAACTAACAATTTCATTTAAAAATTTGGGCCTTTTGTGCCTTTCTTATAAACCTTTTGTTAAAAGCAATTCACTCAGTTTGAAATTGTTACCACGAACTACGAGGATTTGATCCCTCATTTTTATGTTGGTACATATGCACAAGTCCAAAGGTCTTGTCAAACACAAAAATATAATTAATGAATTCTTTTCTCATCCCCACACTCTATTTTTATCAAACATCATTTATACCAAAAACACATACACACATAAAAAAGGGCTCCCTAGGAGTACTTAGGACACTTTGGGTGCTAACACCTTCCTTCTGTGTAACCAACCCCTTTACCTATAATCTCTGGAATTTTAATAGTTTTGATTTGAAAACTTATTATCTTTGGGTTTTGTTCGTACTTTTCCCTTTTCCTTTGGAAATAATAAAAGCGTGGTGGCGAGTCTGGTTTTATTGACGTTAAACTTATCCATAGTTTGATGGTCATGAATTTATCGCTACATGATTTATCCTAGGTCAAACAAGGTCAAACAAGGTCAAAGGACCTTAGACAAAAAAATCACTATTTTTGAAAAGTCAGAAGTATTTTTAAACAATTAAAAATATGCACAAAAAGTTTTAATTCATGAAAAATATCAAAATTAATCAAAAATAATAATTTTAATTAGAATATGAAAGAGAAAAGTATTTAAAGATTTTTTGTGAAAGTCCCATATTTTTTGGATTAATATGAATTAAACAAAATTAAAGGAATAAATGAAAATTCATAAAATAAAAATAAAAATAAAAAAAACAAGGGCCATCAGATCTCCCTCATTAATTGAGGTGGCATATCTGATGGCCACGCGTGCGATATCTATGATGCACCTCGGTCAAAACATCTCACGCGTGGTAATCAAAATGGGAGGCTGAGATTAAAATGTTTGAACATGATCTTATGGTCAGGAGGCGTGCCAACACACCACCGGAGCTAGGGCTCCGGTCTTCTTCTCCGATCAACCACCACCAAAATGAAAAACAAGGACATGAATTTTAAGGAAAAGTGCTCAGGAGCTCGAATTTGGCCTCAATTTTCTCCAATTCCAAGTATATAAAAAGATATAGGGATTTGAATTTTGAGGATCATGAACTGAGTTGCTTCGATTTGACCTTAAAGCAACTCAGTCTTATTGCCTACATTGGTAGGACTTCAACCAACCAAAAATCAAAGAGAATGGGGAAGAATTGAGAAAGAATCTAAGAGATGAAGTTTCTGAAAAGTTACATTCGAGAGAGCTTAAAACTTGCTTGATCTTGCTTCCAATTGGCCTTGACTTGACTTCAGATGCTTGTAGGAAGGGTTTGGATTCTTGGAGTTTCAACTTCAAAATAGAAGTGAAATTGAAACTCGATTTTCAATTGAAAACCTTCAAGTTTATCCTCTAATGGTGAGGGTTATGGTTTCAGGATCAAAGCTTGGGCAAGGTGTCCCCAATTCTGAGCAAGAGGGGTTATATTTATAGGCTATGCACTTTCTTTCTACAGACTTCTATCAAAATGCAAAAAATAGAATTTTTCACTTGCATGGATGCATGGTCATGTGATAGGCCCATCAAATGATGCCAAATGATCCAATATTTTATGCTATCCAACCTGAAATGATGTCACATAGACATGCATAAAGGAAATGAATTTTGACCATAAATCTTACCAAATGAAACCTTATGAAGAACTCATGCGCAAGTCCATCAATCTTGGTCCAATTGATGTGATCTTAGACTTTTCGAAAAGTTCAGATCAAGGGGAACAACTTTCATGTTGTACACTTTTCCATTTGAGGCTTGGATCATGATGAATTTTGAGGTGAAAGTTTGGAAAATCAAACATAAATGAAATTTTTCTAAGTAACAAGCCAAATGTTCACTTCTTCCACCTTGAATAACTTTTGCTACGGGTTTAAAATAGAAAAAGTTCCTTCATCAAAGTTGTATCTCTTTAAAACCTATTCAATTTGGTCACAAACTTGACTGTATTTGGATTTGGCATGAATGAGTTATGCATTTTTGAAGTTGAGGAAAATCTCTTGTTCAATGGTAATGGCCCAAAATGACCTATAATGTTTCCTCTTGGAACATGCCCTTGCAAGTTGAATTTGAATCTTCTCAAAGAATAAAAGTTGGAGAAAACATCTTTAAATTAATCATTAAATTTGTATGGCCTTCATCTCATACAAAATGAGCAAGATATGGTCCTTGGAAGTTGACCTCCTAACTAGGGTTCAGACAAAATGACCTATAATCTTTCACCATAAAAAGTGACTTTACAAGTAAACATAACTCTTGACCTCAATATTAAAGTTGTTTGGAATGTCATAGTGAGTAACCTTTATCTTGGAATCATTTTCATATGACAAAAAATGTAGGAGATAGGGTTTAGGGAACCCCAGTTTTGACCAGTTGACTTTCTCTAGTCAACCACCATAAACCATCTTGCAAACTTGAAGTTCTTTTGATCTCTTGGACTCACGGAGGATCATATATGTATAAGATGATGTATAATGAAGTATACCTTGGAATATTTGATCAAATGATGAAGAAACTTGTTGGGGAAGTCAAACAAGATACCCAGATGAATTAGCGCTTCCAAGGTAAAGAAGCTTCAAACTCTTGAAGAATTCTTGATCAAAATGATAAATGAATATCATGGGGATCCATATATGATGTATAGAGTCAACGTGAACCATCTCTTGATTGATCTCCTTATACTTAGGGTCTCAAACCCTAGTTGTGAGCTTGATGAGGCATATATGGACACACACACACACTACCTATAAAAGGAACAAATTATACATTGACATATTTTTGGTATTTGGGTTAGTAAACAAAGTATGATACAATCAAATATGATTGGTGATCTCTCCCAATGCAAACCCAATGAATGAGGGGTAAGGAGGATGCCAAGGTGTGATCCCAAAGCCAATGCATATGATGAGATAACATGAGGGCTCTTAGGGTCAAAATTGGGGTCTTACACTTATCATCCGCAAACAAATGAGCAAACAGATGATTCAATAAGTATGCCACTAACTCTCATGAAAGGAAAAAAGTCAACTTTCCGCACAATTCCGTGAAGAATAGGAGACTTATAATCTCACTTACTAGAATGATATGCTTTGAGGGACAAATTTAGCTCTATGTTAAGTAATCGTAATTGGACTTACATAGAAGTCACTGAAGCTAGCGGAAATATACCCGAACGTATCACACGCTTGAACATATAACAGAGTCGCCATCAAACTTTATTTATTCCCAAAGGAAAGGGAAAACATCGATAAAACCCAGGGAAAGAGATATGTTAGGTAAGGAAGTCGGTTATGCAAGGGGAATGTATTAGCACCCCAAACATCCATGGAAATCCATGGGAACCGTTTTGATTATTCTCGCTCGAATAGGTGTTGTATCTAAAGATTACTCGCGAAAGAATGGTGAAAGGAAAAGAAAATAGATAAAGTGCTCGGTGAGGATTGGGGCCCACATGCCTATGTATCCTCATAGTGGAATGAGGAATTCAGAGCTCCGTAGTTCGAAGAACTAATTGTGGGAGGTGAAAATAAGTGTGATCAAAGTATGGTATGAACCAAAGGAATAATGTTTTGAACTCCAACGAGGGTGAAAAGATGAACTCAAGAGTAAGGTGGCTATTACCAGTACGTGGGCTAGCAGGGCTACCGCTATAGGGTAATACCGTAAAGATGCAGAAATAGGTGTTTGAGGGTATGGCACAAACATCTCTTAGTTCACAAGGTGACGTAAGAAGGAACGCAAAGAGGTAGTGTATTTGGGTCAAGGGTGACTGGTATATCACATGGAGTGAAGGAAGGTAGAATATGGGTACATCGTGGAGATGAACGGAATAAAGTGACCAAACTCATAGAATTGAATATTTGGTGATAAGTGACTGAATAAGTATTGTTTGAAACCGAAAGGTGAAAGTGTATTGGAATCCATAAGAGAAATGAGATTTGTATCATAGAGGGAAACAACTTTAACCGATACATGGACTAGAATGACTACCACTATATAGTGATTAGCCAAAAACAAAGGCTGAATTAAGTGTTTGGGCACAGTCCCAAACAACTTTAGGTAGAAATGCGGACTTTTCGCCAGGCCTCCTAAAACGGTGTATATGGAATTCCAAAGAGAGTGTATTTCGATGTCAGAGGAATAATATGTCACTAGGTGAATGATTTATGATCGAAGATAGATAATGGATTGTGAGAGGTATGAATGATGCCCTAAGGCAGAAGAAGGAATAAATAGAAGTATGCTCACCAAGGATTCACATCTTTGTGCCTACGTATTCTCACTATGCGATGAGAAAATTAGAGCAATCGTAGTTCGTGGAACCACGAGCACAAAGAGAGAGATATAATGATGAAAAGTATAATCTGTACCAATAGAATGGTAACAAAAGGTATTGGTCCAAGCAACGGGGACTCATAAGACAAACACCACTTCAAAGAATGACTGTAGTATTGTATAATACAAGAAATCGTGTATCACTGGATAGGGAATAAACAGTTAGAGATCGATGAAGGATAGTATCTTGGATCCAAGAAGGAGATAGACTCTAAATCGAATAACAAGGTAGGTGTTTACCAGTACGTGGGCTAGCATGGCTGCCGTTGTAGGGTAAAGCCAAAAACAAAGACTGAATTAAATGTTTGCGCATAGTCCCAAACAACTCTCGATTGATGAGGTGGACTGTCACTAAATCGTCCTAAAAGGATAGATAAAGAGTCGAAGGAGAAGTATGGTTGATCTCAAAAAGATGGTATTGATTTATGAATGAAGAATGATTTCAATAAATAGGGTAGCTCCCGAAGAAACTGGGTTCTCTTGCCTACGTATCCAAACGACTCCTGTCGCTACCGGGATTTCACGATAACGAAACTGGGACTAAAGAGATACCAAAGAGAGGCAAAGTCAGAAGAGTCGCCACCGAATTTTATTTAGTTTACCTCTATCGGGGAGGAGAGGTGAAATAGCCGATAAAACCCTCGGAAAAGAGACGCGCACGGGAAGCGCTAAATGAGAATAAGGAATCGGTCTCGCAACCGAGATTTGGGTTCGGAAGTCGGTTACGTAAGGGGAAGGTATTAGCACCCCTTACGTCCATGGTACTCCATGGAAACCATTTGGGTTGTTTTACATACATGGGATTTATCTATTATTATTTTATTTTCAAAAGAATGTGTGAAAAGAAGGGGGTGTTTTTGTTATTATAGTGCTCGCCAAGGATTGGGGCCCCTTGTGCCTACGTATCACTCATTCGGGGATGAGGAATCAGAGCTCCGTAGTTCGAAGTAGAAAATGTTTGTGTGCTGGTTGATTTTACCTTTGAGAAAAAGGTTTTCAGGGTGATGCCCTAAGGCATAAAAATGAGCTTGATGAGTTGTATTGTTTTTTACCTTGAATTAGGGTTTTATGAAAGAATGTTTGTGATTATTTTATACTAAAGTCTTGCGTCCAAAATAATCAGAGTAAGGGTAGGAATGCTCCATTCTCACTCATTCTCCACCACTTAAGGCTCGTGGTGCACAATAATAATCGTAATTATTAAGTGTTTTGAATTTAATTATAAAAATGCCACTTGACGTTGAATCAAGGGTTTTGTTTTATTTAATTATGAAATTTGGCTTATGCAATATGAATGCAAAGTAACCAACAAGAAATTAAAGGGTCTCATTGTAAGGTAGCCCAAGAGAAAGCCTTTTGTGTGCAAAAGTGACCTAAGCTAAACAAAGGATAATGGTCTTACAAACATGTCCCCCTAAGGTGGTGCCATGATGCCATTCTTACAACATGCATGTAAGTTACGGATGAAAATCCAAGTGTTTACAAAGTATCACAAAGAGTAAAGGAAGACTTCCAAGCAAAGGTCCTAAGATGAAATCCTCTATGTCCAGGTTGATTAAGAATGGAGTGAATATTTTTGGTCTTACCATTTTATCATGTTTTTGTTATTTTTAAGAGTTGCCCCTATCGAAGTGCGTACTGAAGTGCGATAACCATTAAGAGCAAATGGTAACATCTCATGCCAGTCTTTGTATGTTACTGTCATCTTTTGTATAATCTTCTTAATATTCTTATTAGCAACTTCTACAGCGCCATTCATCTTTGGCCGGTACGGAGAAAAGTTATGGTGTTTTATTTTGAACTGCGTGCAGAGTTCAGTAATCATCTTGTTGTTCAAATTAGTACCATTATCAGTGATAACTCTTTCAGGGATGTCATACCGACAAATAAGACTATTCTTGATGAACCGTGCCACCACATTCTTGGTGACAGAAGCAAATGAGGCTGCCTCTACCCACTTCGTAAAGTAATCAATAGCAACAAGAATGAAACGATGTCCATTAGAAGCAGTAGGTTTAATCTCTCCAATCATATCAATGCCCCACATTGCAAAGGGCCAAGGGGCTGTCAACACGTTCAATGGAGCAGGAGGTATATGTACTTTGTCCGCATAGATCTGGCACTTGTGACAAGTTCTGGAGTGATTGTGGCAATCAGCTTCCATGGTAGACCAATAATACCCTGATCTCAGAATCTTCTTGGCCATCGTATGTCCACTAGAATGAGTCCCAAAAATACCGTCATGCATGTCTTCCATAATTTTTCTGCTTCCTTTTTATCCACAGAGCGAAGCAAAGTCGAATCATGATTACGTTTGTATAATACTCCATTACTCAAAAAGAATTTAGCGGAGGACTTCCTCAGAAATTTTCTGTCATTGATGGATGCCCCTTCAGGGTATTCCTGAGTTTCTAAATATCTTTTTACTTCGTGGAACCAAGGTTTCTCTTCTACTTCATCAACATTAAGTTCATAACAATATGCTGGTTCATCTAATCGTTCAATGGTGATCATGGGAGCTTCATTGTCCCATCTGACTCTAAACATAGATGACATGGGAGCTATTTTTAAGCTTTTCAGTGTTTTACTATGTTTACTCCCTTTCCACTATAATTAATTCACCACTATTTTTCTATTATTAAAATAAAACCCATTAATTAATTTTCTAATTAATATATTATATTAGTTGTTTAAACTAGGATATAATTTAATCTAGTTTATTAATTAAATTTTCATATATCACTTAATTAATTAAAATGAGCTATTTTGAATAATAAAAATCTAATTATATTTTTTTTCCTCTTTTCTTTTCAAATTTCTATCAATTTAGTCTAAGTTTTTCCATAAATTCATAAAAAAAGGTTTCTATTATTATAGACTAAAAATATTCTTAATTCATTCTTAAATTTAGTTTATTTATTTCATTTCTCATGAACTTTCTATGTAATAGATTTAATTAAGATTTTTTTTTCTTTCTTTTTAGTTTAATTAGGTTTTATTATTTTGTATGCCCTTTTAATTTTGTACTCGTTAATTAAGATTTAGATATTTTATATCCCCTTTTAAATTATGTACCCCCATCCCGAAGCCATGTAATAGCGTAGTCTTATTTTCCGCACTTTAATTTTTCCATACTGTGAATATAACTGTCTAGATGTATGCTAATAGGATTGCATGGAAAGATAAATAATCGAACTTAGATAAATTAATTCAAGATAATATATCATTTCCACACTTGCACCTCTAGGGTAACCCTCTCTTTGTTGCCTTACGATATTACGGTCATGTCCCGCGAATGTGGGGATACCCTTAGCAAAGACCCTTTCGATTAAACCATCATCATCCCTAAACAGATAAGTCATAGTCCCTTCGATCAAAAGGTCAATGTCCCTACAAGATAAATCATAGTCCCTCGAACGTTGCCTTCGAATATATGACCTTGTCCCTCGAACTTTGCCTTCGAATATATGACTTTGTCCCTCGACGACCCTTCGTTGTAGCCTACGATTAAATGATGATCGTCCCTTCGAATGCTAAAGTATCCTTACAAATGTTGCCTTCAATGGCCAATCGACGACCCCACGATGTCCCTTTACATCCAAAGGATAAGACTACTTACTTCTCAATAGTAAGGACAATTTTACCCTCCTAAGGATAGGAAATACCTATAAAGACCTTGGTTAGGTATAACTCTTAAATGCTTGCTCACAACTTAAAATACTTTTCACACCTCACACTTTTCAAAACATCTTTTAGAAAATCACCACTTGGTATACATTCGCACCAGAATCATCGCCGAGTTATATTTTTCTAAACATCTTTCAAAATCAAACAAGATAAACACTTTGTATACATTCGTACAAGAATCATTACAAAGTTAAACTCTCCTTTCAAAATATTTGCTAAACACACCACATTTCTCAAACAAGAAAAACATAAGTGAGTTAAGCAATTAAGAGCCCATGGATAACCATGGATACAAAGGGTGCTAACATCTTCCCTTTGTATAATGTACCTCCCGAACTCAAAATCTAATCAAGGTATTTCCTGTTCTTTTCCGCCTTTCCTTATTGGATAAAAGAAAAGTCGGTGGCAACTCTTGCTATCCGCAACATTGCTTTTCAAAGCAAAAACACAAAGTCAGTTCACCGTATCACAGAACTGGCGACTCTGCTGGGGAATCTTAAAAAGAGAGGTTACCTTAAAGATAAGATCACTTATGTTTTCGAATTGTTTCTTTGTCTGATTTACTTTTAAGGGATTGTTTGGGTATTCTATGCTTGAGTGAAAGATCCTACACCCGGATCTAGTGTACCTTAGGTAAGTAGCAAGAGATCATCGCGACTGTCCGACGTATACTGGAATGGTTAAAATGATGGCTATGGTTAATGTGACACTTTGGATGTCCTGATGTTCCTCATGTTTACTTGAGGAAAAATTTGGCGTCTGCGTGGTGTCATCAAAGCATTAACCAGACCTTTAGAACCCTAATTGACTCATCCTAGCCATTAGAAAGTAGTGAGATAACTGACTTCGGTTCCGACTGGGGTTGGTTGATACTCGATACTACACTCTTTGAGATTGGACTTTAGGGAAATCTTGGTCAATCGCTTGGTGTTGCACTGAAGTGGACTTAAGGAAAGGTCAATGATTTGAGATCCTTCTAGAACCCGGTTACTATTCTAGGACAGGTTGAACCAACCAAACTTCAGTGGGGAGGGTACTTACCTATGGAACTCATGCAAGCCTTAAAACTTAGGAATGATTGTGGTATGACTTGTTTGTGCTTGTTACTTACTTGACATCATAACATCATAACATCATGACATCATGGCATTGTACTAACCATTTCGAGGACTTAGGGATTTAACTTTGCTCTGTTTTGTAGGGCTATGGCTTCCAGGAAGACCATCCGGATCAATTTTGTAGCGACCTCTCCTCAACTCAAGGATTTAGTGTTAGAACTTCCCGATCATGCTTAGTTCATCAAGAAACATGGTTATCTCCTCAATTTAGTTACCACCGGTTTCAAGGAAGATATGATGAGAGTTCTATTCCAGTTCTTCGATCCTAAACATCATTGCTTCACCTTCCCAGATTATCAGTTGATACCCACATTAGAAGAATTTTCCAGGTTGCTTGGGATACCTATCCTTGATCAAACACCTTTCAGTGGTTTAGAAAAGATTCCGAGGCCTGAAGAGGTTGCCGCGGCTTTACACATGACAAAGTCCGACATTGAAACTAATTGGGTAACAAAAAGCGAAGTTAAGGGTTTACTTGCCAAATTTCTGATAAATAAGGCTCGAGAATTCCTAAAATCTATGAGTGTCCACGCTTTCGAAGATGTTCTAGCATTACTAATCTATGGTTTGGTGCTATTTCCTAATCCGGATCAATTCATAGTCATGAATGTTATTAAGATATTTCTCACTCATAACCCTGTGCCCACCTTGCTTGGAGACATTTTGCATTCCCTTCACACTCATACTATGAAAAGGCAAGGGACTCTCATGTGTTGCGTACCTTTATTATCTAGGTGGTTTATTTCGCACCTTCCTCAATCAGTCTTGAAGAATGAGCAAAATTTGAAATGGTCTCAAAGGATAATGTCGCTCTCCCATTCAGACATCCATTGGTGTCCCCAACCCAAAGAAAATGTTATCATCATTGACCGTTGTGGAGAATTCTCTAACGTACCACTCCTGGGGATAAGATGAGGTATTACTTATAATCCTGCTTTAGCCCTACATCAGTTTGGTTATGCTCGAATAGATGGTCCACATGAAATAATTATCCAAGGCACTGTGTTTGACTATGACAACGATTCTCAAGGTCTCCGTCAAAGGTTTGTACGAGCTTGGGGTATGGTGAAAAGAAGTACTTTAGGACAGAAAAACTATATTCCTATGGAACCTTATCTCAGATGGGTACGCGCCAGAGCTCGTGAGCTTATCATGCCATATCTTGCAATTAGACCTCTGATTGTTGAACCAAAAGTTGAAGGAGGTAGCCCTCAGATCATTCCTTATCCAGATATGCCTACCAATGTTGAAGAATTGAAGAAATCTTGGATCCAGTTGAGAGAGGAAAGGGATACTTTTGAAGCTCAGTTCTGTGCTGAAAGGAAGAAAGTATTAGAGCTCACCAGCCAGCTTAATGAGGAACGAAGTCTCAATGTATATCTCCACCCAAAAAGAAGCCGTCCCTGGGAGACTTGAGCTTTCATTTTTTCTTGTAATGAACATTGATTAAAGAAATTATTAATAAAAGTTCCCCTTTTTGGTGGTTTACGCAAAGTTAAATTCCAAAAGTCCTTGAAAACATTTCATACATTGCATAGCATAACATAACATTGCATAACAAGTACTCTAAAGGATCAATGTTCTCACGGTCTTCCTCTCAAACAGAAAAATGGTCCTCGAACAAACTGTCAAGGATCTCCAGGCTCAGAATGCTCAATTCCAGGAGATGATCTTGAACTTATCCAAGGGGCAGGAGGAACTGAAAACTCTATTGCTCGAGAAGAAGAAAGACAAGAAATCTGTGAGTTACATTAACCCGGGAAGAAGGCTTAAAGGACAGGCTCCAGGAGTCAAGATTGGAATTCCGAAGGATAAAGAAGATGAGACAGAAAATGATTCGGAAGATGAGAATGCTGATCCCTTCAACCCTGAGGACGACTATGAAAATTATGAAAATGAACAGTACTCTCCGAAAGATGATAAGTATAAGTTTCTGGAAGAACGTATGCTAGCTATGGAGGGTCAGAAGGCGCCCAATCTGGATTTCAAAAGCTTAGGTCTGGTCTCTGATGTGGTCATTCCTCACAAGTTCAAGGTCCCCGCTTTCACTAAGTATGATGGTGCGTCTTGTCCTCAGATGCATCTGAGAGCTTATGTGAGAAAGATCCAGCTGTATACCACTGATAGGAAGCTATGGATCCATTTCTTCCAAGAGAGTCTGTCTGGCACACAGTTAGAGTGGTATTATCAGCTCGAGAGCTCTAACATCCGCACCTAGACTGATTTAGCGACAACTTTCTACAAGCACTACCAGTATAATTTTGAATTAGCGCCTACTCGGCTACAACTGCAGAATATGACTATGGGCTCTAAAGAAAGCTTCAAAGAATATGCTCAAAAATGGAGAGACTTGGCTGGCAGAGTCAAACCCCCTATGACTGATCAAGAATTAGTGGACATGTTCATGGGTACACTGACTGGCCCATTCTACAACCATCTATTGGGAAGTTCCTCATCGGGTTTCACTGAACTTATATTGACGGGTGAACGTGTTGAAAGCGGCATTCGAAGTGGAAAGATACAGGCGACTACCTCTGCAAGCACCAAAAAGTCCTATCAGGGGAAGAATGAATCAAATGCTGTGTACGGTCAAAGGGGTCATAACAAGAAAATCGTGACCATACTGTTGGAGCAGTTACGATTGCATCACCGCCATCTCAAAACTTCCAACACAGACAAGATAGGCCAAGAAGGCAGTTTACCAAGATCAATATGACTTTAGCACAAGCACTGCAGGGTATGCTAAAAGCAAATTTAATTACCCTCAGAGATCCTCCTGCAAATCCCAACACAACTTCTCCTCGTTATAATCCCAATGCCAGGTGTGCATATCACTCCGATAGCCCCGGGCATGATACAAACGATTGTTGGTTGTTGAAGAATAAGATTCAGGATATGATCGACGCTGGAGAAATTGAATTTGATCCTCCGGAGACTCCTAATGTCATCACTGCTCCTATGCCTAATCATGACAAGACTGTTAATGCTGTGGATGACAATTCTCACATTACTAATGTAGCTGACTTAGCATCTCCTCTCCTGATCATCAAGAAGAATTTATTGCAAGTTGGTTTATTTCCAGGTTGTGCTGAAAATTGCGATCTCTGTATACTCCGACCCAATGATTGCTTGAAGTTGAGGAATGGTATTCAACGGCTGATGGATGATCGTACAATTCTCTTTGAAAAGATTCCTAAGGTGGAAAACCCTATTGAAGAAATATCTATGATTGCTAGGTCCAAAGTTCCAGTGAAGATTACCGCTACTAGAGTGCCTGTGAAGATTACTGTTGAGCCCAAGGTAGCTCCCCTAATTATTACTGCACCTGGCCCAGTACCGTATTCCTCAAGCAAAGCCATTCCGTGGAATTATGGAGGTGATGTTTACATCCACGACATAAAGCAAGATGATGATTCTGCTAATCCTAATGACGTTGACATTGTTGGGACTAGTAAAATTACTCGAAGTGGAAGGATCTTCTCTCCAGAAATCTCACCTCCCGCCCCTGAAACTCGAGGAAAGGGACCAGTAATCAATCCTTCTCAGTCAAAGACACCAGTCGAAGTTACTACCGAAGATGTTACCAAGCAGGAAATGGAAGAAATGCTGAAAATCATTCGTAAGAGTGATTTTGATGTGGTAGAACAGCTGGGGCATACTTTGTCTAAAATTTCGATGTTATCCTTGTTGTTATCTTATGAATCTCATGCCAATGCGTTGATAAAATTCTTGAAGACCGCTCATGTACCTCAGGAGACATCTGTAGATCAGTTAGAAAATTATGTTGCTAACTTGGTTGTTGATAATGGCATAGGCTTTTTTGATGCTGACCTGACACCAGCAGGAAAGAATCCCAATAAAGCTCTGCATATCTCCATTGAGTGTAAGGGGATCACCTTGTCTCATGTGTTGATCGACAATGGCTCTTCTTTGAATGTGCTACCGAAAGTTGTGCTCGATAAGCTTGACTGTAAAAGCATTGAACTGAAACCTAGTGACGTTGTGGTGCGTGCTTACGATGGTGCGAAGAGTGTTGTCCATGGTGAAGTGATTCTCCCTATCAAGATAGGACCTCAAGTCTTCAACACTACCTGTTACGTAATGAACATTCGTCCTGCCTATTCCTGCTTGCTGGGACTCCCTTGGATCCATGGGGCAAGTGTTGTAGCTTCGTCTCTCCATCAAAAGCTGAGGTATCCAATAGAGGGCAAGATTGTCACTGTGTATGGAGAAGAAGAGTATATTGTCAGTAGTGTGCATACCTTCAGATACGTCGAGATGGATGGTGAATTCTTTGAGACTCCTTCTTAGTCATTTGAAGTAGTTCCTCCGACCAGTCCTGTCCTTAAGCCAACTTCCCGTGTGCCCAAGGTTATTCGTGCTCCTCCTGCTATGATTTCTCTGAAAGATGCTCAAGTCGTGGTTGAAGATGGTGGTCGTACTGGCTGGGGTCAACTGATCGATGTACCGTACAAGTCTGATAAATTTGGCCTGGGGTTTAGCTCTGAAAAGATAGTCGAAGATCAAATTAATGCTGTAGAAGATGTTGATAGCGATTGCGACTTGGATAGCTGGATTTTACCAACAATTGGTGACGAACTCAATAATTGGAAGGCTGAAGACACTATCCCGATTTCCTTTAGTCAGGAGTAATTGTTATTGCTTATTTTAGTGTTTCAAATTTTGTAATTTTTATTATGAACAATTGAACTTCTTAAAGCATTGTGTCTATGCCCGGGGCACAATAGCTAATTTGTTAAGGGTTTTGTCATTTTCATAAGCATATTCACATTCAATAAATCAATGGACTTTTTGCATTCAAATATTGCGCTCTTTATCTTTCCTATCATCTTTCAAATAAGCTATGTTTTCTTACACACACTCACGTAACAAATTGCAGATCCATATCCACTCTGGATCCTGTTTATAATAATTCTGCTACTGTTAATTATGGCTTTAAAAATCCGATCTACCAAGCCGAGGATGGAAGTGAGGGAGATTGCGAAGTGCCTGGAGAGCTTGCCAGACTGTTACTGCAAGAAGAAAAGACTATACAGCCGCATGAGGAATCAATTGAAATTGTAAATCTTGGTACTGAAGTAGACAAGAAAGAAGTCAAAATAGGAGCAGGCTTGGAAAACAGTGTCAAAGAAAGATTGATTCAGATGTTACATGACTATGTAGAGATTTTTTCTTGGTCTTATGAAGACATGCCAGGACTGGATACTGATATAGTAGTACATCGTTTGCCGATGAAGGAAGATTGTCATCCTGTTAAGCAAAAGGTTCGTCGCATGCGTCCTGAAATGTCTGAGAAAATCAAAGCCGAGGTTATGAAACAATTTAATGCAGGTTTTCTAGCTGTTACTTCTTATCCTCAATGGGTTGCTAATGTGGTACCAGTGCCAAAGAAGGATGGTAAGGTGCGAATGTGTGTAGATTACAGAGATTTGAATAAAGCAAGTCCCAAAGATGACTTTCCACTTCCGCACATTGATGTTCTGGTAGATAACACCGCTCAACACAAGGTATTCTCATTCATGGATGGATTCTCAGGTTATAACCAGATTAAGATGGCACCTGAAGACATGGAGAAAACTACGTTTGTGACGCAATGGGGCACTTTCTGTTACAAAGTAATGCCATTCGGTTTAAAGAATGCAGGGGCAACATACCAGCGTGCTATGGTGGTTTTGTTCCATGATATGATCCATCATGAAATAGAGGTATATGTGGATGACATGATAGCCATATCTCATACTGAAGAAGAACATCTCGATCATTTATACAAACTGTTTGAGAGGTTGAAGAAATACAAGTTGAGATTGAACCCGAACAAATGCACCTTTGGAGTAAGATCCGATAAACTCTTGGGCTTTATTGTCAGTGGTAAAGGAATTGAGGTTGACCCGGCTAAGGTGAGAGCTATTCAAGAAATGCCAGTTCCCCGTACAAATAAAGAAGTCAGAGGTTTCTTGGGACGCTTGAATTACATTGCCCGATTTATCTCCCATTTGACTGCTACTTGCAAACCCATCTTCAAATTACTGAGGAAAAATCAAGAGATAATATGGAATGATGAATGTCAAGAAGCTTTTGACAAAATCAAGAAGTATCTCCAAGAACCTCCAATTCTGATGCCACCAGTTGAAGGAAGACCTCTAATCATGTATTTGACCGTGTTAGAAAATTCAATGGGGTGTGTGCTGGGGCAACATGACGAGTCTGGTCGAAAAGAGCATGCAATATACTACCTTAGCAAAAAGTTTACCGACTGTGAAACAAGATACTCACTACTTGAGAAAACTTGTTGTGCTTTGGCTTGGGCTGCTCGCCGACTAAGACAGTATATGTTGAATCATACCACTTTATTGATTTCTAAGATGGATCCTATCAAATATACATTTGAGAAACCTTTTCTCTCCGGAAGAATAGCAAGATGGCAGATGATTTTAACAGAGTATGATATCCAGTATACTACCCAGAAAGCAATCAAAGGAAGCGTGTTAGCTGATCATTTGGCTCATCAAGCAGTTGATGATTACCAATCTATGAATTTTGAGTTCCCTGATGAGGATGTTATGCTTGTTACTGATTATGAAGAACCTGGACCGGATGAAGGACCCGAACTGGGATCCCGATGGACTATGGTTTTTGATGGATCTTCTAATGTATTGGGCAATGGTGTTGGTGTTGTAATTATTTCTCCCAAGGGTTGCCATACGCCTTTCACTAGTAGACTATGTTTTGATTGTACCAATAATATGGCTGAGTATGAAGCATGTATTTTGGGACTCAGAGTTGCTATAGACCTGAGAATCAAGTTTTTGAGTGTGTACGGAGACTCAGCCTTAGTAATCAGTCAGATAAAAGGAGAATGGAACACTAAACATCCGAATCTCATCCCTTATCGAGAGCGGGTGTTGACATTAATCCCATACTTTGAAGAGATTACATTCGAACATATTCCACGAGAAGAGAATCAGTTGGCAGACGCATTGGCTACCATGTCATCTATGTTCAGAGTCAGATGGGACAATGAAGCTCCCATGATCACCATTGAACGATTAGATGAACCAGCATATTGTTATGAACTTAATGTTGATGAAGTAGAAGAGAAACCTTGCTCCCACGAAGTAAAAAGATATTTAGAAACTCAGGAATACCCTGAAAGGGCATCCATCAATGACAGAAAATTTCTGAGGAAGTTCTCCGTTAAATTCTTTTTGAGTAATGGAGTATTATACAAACGTAATCATGATTCGATTTTGCTTCGCTGTGTGGATAAAAAGGAAGCAAAAAAGATTATGGAAGACATGCATGACGGTATTTTTGGGACTCATTCTAGTGAAAATACGATGGCCAAGAAGATTCTGAGATCAGGGTATTATTGGTCTACCATGGAAGCTGATTTCCACCATCACTCCAGAACTTGTCACAAGTGCCAGATCTATGCGGACAAAGTACATTTACCTCCTGCTCCATTGAACGTGTTGACAGCCCCTTGGCCCTTTGCAATGTGGGGCATTGATATGATTGGAGAGATTAAACCTACTGCTTCTAATGGACATCGTTTCATTCTTGTTGCTATTGATTACTTTACGAAGTGGGTAGAGGCAGCCTCATTTGCTTCTGTCACCAAGAATGTGGTGGCACGGTTCATCAAGAATAGTCTTATTTGTCGATATGGCATCCCTGAAAGAGTTATCACTGATAATGGTACTAATTTGAACAACAAGATGATTACTGAACTCTGCACGCGGTTCAAAATAAACCACCATAACTCTTCTCCGTACCGGCCAAAGATGAATGGCACCGTAGAAGCTGCTAATAAGAATATTAAGAAGATTATACAAAAGATGATAGTAACATACAAAGACTGGCATGAGATGTTACCATTTTCTATTCATGGTTATCGCACTTCAGTACGCACTTCGACAGGGGCAACTCCTTTCTCTTTAGTCTACGGAATGGAAGTCGTTTTACCAGTGGAAGTTCAGATTCCCTCTCTAAGAATTATGAAAGATGCAGTCTTAGATGAAGATGAATGGATTCAGACTCGACTCGATCAGATAAATTTGATTGATGAAAAGAGACTTGCGGCTGTTTGTCATGGGCAGATATATCAGAAGCGCATGACCCAGGCATTTAATAAAAAAGTCAAGAGACAGGTGTATCAAATTGGCGACTTGGTGATAAAGCGTATCATTCTACCACAAAGTGATCCTAGAGGCAAATGGACTCCCACATACGAAGGGCCATTTGTAGTTAAGAAGGTATTCTCTGGTGGAGCCATGATGCTCGCTACAATGGATGGCGAAGATTTCCCGCATCCCGTGAACGCGGACATAGTTAAAAAATACTACGCATAAAAGAGACCCACTAGGTCGACATATCTAGGCAAAAGTAAGGGCATCCCGGCGAACCAAAAGGGTTCGGGAAAAAATTAGGGATAAATATATAAAAATGTACACCCGGCAAGTCGAAAACCTGAAAAGGCGGCTTGGGCAAAAAAGGGTATCCTGGTGGACTGAAAACCTGAAAAGGCGGTCCAGGCAAAAATTAGGGATTAAAGTGTATGACTATGTCCCGTTCTAGGTCAACTTCACCAAATTCAAAGAGACTGAACAAGCCAATCACTTCTATCCGACAACAAGAGATGAGATGCTTGAAGACATAATAGCAGTAGTAGAATTAAAATCAATATGACTTTTTTTTTCATAGCTGTTTGTTCTTTGCTTTCTTGACAATTTCCTCTTACTAGGATTTCTGTCTCCTTGTATTAAAATTGCTTGTTTATAGGCCCTCTTTCAAAATCAATACAATTTTATTTCCAAAAAGATACTTTTGTTTTACTTTCTCCGTTTTGTTTGTATAAACGTCCATTGATTTAATTGGAATTAATATATGCATTTGAATATGATTGATGTTTACCGAAAATACATGCATAAAATAGAAATAGCAATTACTAAAAGACTTTAGGATCAAGGATAAGGTTTAACCATGCGTTCTAACAAATCCGGTTGCAAATCCTATTCCCCAGCAAAACCAGTTATTCCCAGAAGAAATTGGCACTACTAGACAGATTGGTCATCTCTTTTATCCCCAGTCAGGTTCTGTTGAATATTTCTACCATCAGACAGAAATCAAATATCCCCAACTAAGAAAGGGTCATCAATACAAATATCTCCAACCAGAATATCGGGATTTATTTTCCCATGGCAAAAAATTTCAGACGCATAATTCATTCATGCATCATTTCACAGCATATACATGCATGCAATGTTCGCATTTATTTTCAAGAGCATAAAACATCTCATGCATCATGACATGGCATGAGGCTAACTCTTTTTTTTCCAGTTTAATTATCCTCTTGATACAGTCAAAATAAATATTCATTCATACGGATATCTTTATCGATTACATTTAAGATTCAGATACATCTTTCAGATATAATCCATATGAATATTCATTCTGACAAGCATTCTGATATCCTCCTAATGATTGCATCTTTAAGCCCATCCCAGACATTTATTGCAAATACAACATATACAAATATTATCAGATATATCCTAACGTACGGCTCATTCTGATTCAGCCTAACGTATGGTTCCTTCAACTGTTCCAATACGGTCTAGCGTACGACCCATTTGGATATTCATCCCCTTAGATACTACCTAGCATACGGTACATTCTGAAATGTAGTCTAGCGTATGACTACCCCTTTTATCATCAGATACAGCCTAATGGACGGCTTATTCTTCTACTCAGATACGATCTAGCGTATGATCCATTTTGATCTTTTATCCTCAGATACAGACTAATGGACGACTATTTCTGCAACTCAGATACGGTCTAGTGTACGACCCAGACTGGCTCTTCTCATCAGATACTACCTAGCGTACGGTACATTCTGAAATGTAGTCTAGCGTACGACTACTTTTTATCGCCAGATACAGCCTAACGGACGACTCATTCTACTACTCAGATACGATCTAGCGTACAATCCATTCTGATCTTTATTTCTCCAGATACAACCTAACGGACGGCTCACTCTACTACTCAGATACGGTCTAGCGTATGACCCATTCTGATCCTTATCTCATCAGGTTCAGCTCACCCTAATATCACCTAATGGATGACTCATTATACGGTCTAGCGTACGACCCAATGTGACACCCATGTCTTCAGATATGGTCTAATGTACGACGCACTCTGAAGCTCTCATCATCAAACTTTCTGGATGGCATCTTTAAGCCCATCTCCATCAAGACTATCTTTTAATTAACAAGTGCAAAATTTTGGGGCATTCTAAGTGTTCAATAATCTTCCACCTCCAGATCACGAATGACGTACATACCATTCTAATTCTCTCGGTTTAAGAATATTGAACAGGGGCAGCTGTCATACCCCAAAATTTGCCTGTTAATTTTTATGATAAATTGATTCATGCATGACATTCATTTCACATTTGCATTCATTCATTAGCATACATTCTCATATAAATTATAAATTTTAATTTATTTATTATGTGATACAGATATAAAAAATAATAATAATTTTGGTTATCTGTATGATATAAATAAATTTTATAAAATAGTTTTAATTTAATGATAAATAAAAATAGATTTGAATTTTAATTGTATAATTAAAATTTTAAATTAATTTTATTTGTTAAAGCTCATTAAATTATAATAACTATTTTTTATAATTTAGTGACTCATGTTCCATTTATTCATTATTTATAAATAGTATTTATTTAGTAATTCACGTTTTTTACTTAATAAAATTTATTTATAAGAGTAACATTTTTTAAAAGCCCATAAATTATAAAATAATTTTGGTTGATATAAGTAAGAATAATTTTGATTTTTTTTTAAATGATGAAAGTAAAAATAGAAATAGGTTTAAATTTTAATTCAATTATGTAACTAAAATTTAAATTAATTTTTATTTGTTAAAAGTCATTTAAGTTATTCATTATTTATAATAATATTTGTATTTAATAAATATTTAGCAAGGTTAAACCCTAACTCTCCTAAAGTATAGGAAGGGATCCAAATATTTAGCAAGGTTAAACCCTAAAGTATAGGAAGGGATCCAAATATTTAGCAATGTTAAACCCTAACTCTCCTAAAATATAGGAAGGGATCCAAATATTTAGCAAGGTTAAACCCTAAAGTATAGGAAGGGATCCAAATATTTAGCAAGGTTAAACCCTAATTTACACCATTATAAATACTTCATATGGCTGCAGCAAGGGGGGAGCCGAAAAGGAGGAGAGATACAGGAGAAGAAGATACACAAGGCAAGGCAGAAGCAAGAAGATTCACGGGCAGGGAAAAGAGAAGCAACCATAAAGCACTCATAGCCTGAGTAAGAACAACACACATACATTGAGCAAGCTAGAAGAATCAAATCCCTAGTAAGTGTTCATTATGGAATTTTCATCCAGCATGATTACCTTGCAATACTCCTTAATTCATGCATGAATAATATTGGTTTAATATATATATTGAGATGATGTATTCATGGTTTGGTGGATGTTGATATTGCTTTATTCAAGTATGCATCTGTTCTTGATATGTCATAGCATGTTGGAGAAATTCTGTTTGCATGATTAAAGAATTATATCTGCCATTTAATTATTATTATATGAGTGTTGTTTCTAGCATGATTATGTTTATTTCACATGCTGTTATTACATAATAATGATGATGATGATATAATGGTGATAATATAAATCCTTGGTTGTCTTTAACATGTATGTGTAAGGTTTTTTTTATCATTATCACTTGCAGTAAAGAGAACTAATACATGAGTAAAATAATATAAGCTTCTTGATTTGTGCATGACTATTTTTATTATTGCATGATGATTATATATGATCTTATTTTATCTGTGTGGTTTGATATAAGATGAAGTTACAGGTTTGTTGTATTCACATGAAAGAAACAGCATGAGAAAAAATAAAGTAGCTTGTCGTAAGAGAGAAAACTGTAACATGCATGGTGGTGTTGTGTCAAAATGGAAAAATCCATGTAGAATTAATATATATTTTAATGAAGGCGAATAAATAACGAATTGACCAACATGGCTCGCTGGTAGCTCCCCCCTCACTGCAACGTAGAGGTCCTGGGTCCGAGCCCCCTTATGGAAAATGGATAAGTATTTATAATGGTTTAACCTTGCTAAATATTTATTAAATACAAATATTATTATAAATAATGAATAATTTAAATGACTTTTAACAAATAAAAATTAATTTAAATTTTAGTTACATAATTGAATTAAAATTTAAACCTATTTCTATTTTTACTTTCATCATTTAAAAAAAATCAAAATTATTCTTACTTATATCAACCAAAATTATTTTATAATTTATGGGCTTAAAAAAATGTTACTCTTATAAATAAATTTTATTAAGTAAAAAACGTGAATTACTAAATAAATACTATTTATAAATAATGAATAAATGGAACATGAGTCACTAAATTATAAAAAATAGTTATTATAATTTAATGAGCTTTAACAAATAAAATTAATTTAAAATTTTAATTATACAATTAAAATTCAAATATATTTTTATTTATCATTAAACTAAAACTATTTTATTTTTATATATAAAATTTATTTATATCATACAGATAACCAAAATTATTATTATTCTTATATCTGTATCACATAATAAATAAATTAAAATTTATATATTATATGAGAATGTATGCTAATGAATGAATGCAAATGTGAAATGAATGCCATGCATGAATCAATTTATCATAAAAATTAACAAGCAAGTTTTGGGGTATGACAGCTGCCCCTGTTTAATATTATTAAACCGAGAGAATTAGAATGGTATGTACGCCATTCGTGATCTGGAGGTGGAAGATTATTGAACACTTAGAATGCCCCAAAAATTTGCACTTGTTAATTAAAAGATAGTCTTGTTGGAGATGGGCTTAAAGATGCCATCCAGAAAGTTTGATGATGAGAGCTTCAGAGTGCGTCGTACATTAGACCATATCTGAAGACATGGGTGTCACACTGGGTCGTACGCTAGACCGTATAATGAGTCATCCATTAGGTGATATTAGGGTGAGCTGAACCTGATGAGATAAGGATCAGAATGGGTCATACGCTAGACCGTATCTGAGTAGCAGAGTGAGCCGTCCGTTAGGCTGTATCTGGAGAAATAAAGATCAGAATGGATCGCACGCTAGATCGTATCTGAGTAGTAGAATGAGCCGTATGTTAGGCTGTATCTGGCGATAAAAAGTAGTCGTACGCTAGACTACATTTCAGAATGTACCGTACGCTAGGTAGTATCTGATGAGAAGAGCCAGACTGGGTCGTACACTTGACCGTATCTGAGTTGCAGAATGAGCCGTCCATTAGGTTGTATCTGAGGATAAAAGATCAGAATGGATCATACGCTAGATCGTATCTGAGTAGTAGAATGAGCCATCCATTAGGCTGTATCTGATGAAAAAAGGGGTAGTCATACACTAGACTACATTTCAGAATGTACCGTACGCTAGGTAGTATCTGAGGGGATGAATATCCAAATGGGTCGTACGCTAGACCGTATTGGAACAGTTGAAGGAACCATACGTTAGGCTGAATCAGAATGAGCCGTACGTTAGGCTATATCTGATAATATTTGTATATGTTGTATTTGCAATAAATGTCTGGGATGGGCTTAAAGATGCCATCATTAGGAGGATATCAGAATGCTTGTCAGAATGAATATTCATATGGATTATATCTGAAAGATGTATCTGAATCTTGGATGTAATCGATAAAGATATCCGTCTGAATGAATCTTTATTTTGACTGTATCAGGAGGATAATTAACCTGAAAAAAAAAAAGAGTTAGCCTCATGCCATGTCATGATGCATGAGATGTTTTATGCTCTTGAAAATAAATGCGAACATTGCATGCATGTATATGCTGTGAAATGATGCATGAATGAATTATGCGTCTGAATTTTTTTGCCATGGGAAAATAAATCCCGATATTCTGGTTGGAGATATTTGTATTGATGACCCTTTCTTAGCTGGGGATATTTGATTTCTGTCTAATGGTAGAAATATTCAACAGAACCTGACTGGGGATAAAAGAGATGACCAGTATGTCTAGTAGTGTCAATTTCTTCTGGGAATAACTGGTTTTGCTGGGGAATAGGATTTGCAACTGGATTTGTTAGAACGCATGGTTAAACCTTATCCTTGATCCTAAAGTCTTTTAGTAATTGCTATTTCTATTTTATGCATGTATTTTCGGTAAACATCAATCATATTCAAATGCATATATTAATTCGAATTAAATCAATGGACGTTTATGCAAACAAAACGGAGAAAGTAAAACAAAAGTATCTTTTTGGAAATAAAATTGTATTGATTTTGAAAGAGGGCCTATAAACAAGCAATTTTAATACAAGGAGACAGAAATCCTAGTAAGAGGAAATTGTCAAGAAAGCAAAGAAAAAACAGCTATGAAAAAAAAGTCTTATTGATTTTAATTCTACTACTGCTATTATGTCTTCAAGCATCTCATCTCTTGCTGTCGGATATAAGTGATTGGCTTATTCAGTCTCTTTGGCTTTGGTGAAGCTGGCCGAGAACGGGACATAGTCATACACTTTAATCCCTAATTTTTGCCTGGACCGCCTTTTCAGGTTTTCAGTTCACCAGGATACCCTTTTTTGCCCAAGCCGCCTTTTCAGGTTTTCGACTTGCCGGGTGTACATTTTTATATGTTTATCCCTAATTTTTGCCCGAACCCTTTTGGTTCACCGGGATGCCCTTACTTTTGCCTAGATATGTCGACCTAGCGGGTCTCTTTTATGCATAGTATTTTTTAACTATGTCCGCGTTCACGGGATGCGGGAAATCTTCGCCATCCATTGTAGCAAGCATCATGGCTCCACCAGAGAATACCTTCTTAACTACAAATGGCCCTTCGTATGTGGGAGTCCATTTGCCTCTAGGATCACCTTGTGGTAGAATGATACGCTTTATCACCAAGTCGCCAATTTGATACACCTGTCTCTTGACTTTTTAATTAAATGCTTGGGTCATGCGCTTCTGATATATTTTCCCATGACAAACAACCGCAAGTCTCTTTTCATCAATCAAATTTATCTGATCGAGTCGAGTCTGAATCCATTCATCTTCATCTAAGCCTGCATCTTTCATAATTCTTAGAGAGGGAATCTGAACTTCCACTGATAAAACGGCTTCCATTCCGTAGACTAAAGAGAAAGGAGTTACCCCTATCGAAGTGCGTACTGAAGTGCGATAACTATTAAGAGCAAATGGTAACATCTAATGCCAGTCTTTGTATGTTACTGTCATCTTTTGTATAATCTTCTTAATATTCTTATTAGCAACTTCTACGGTGCCATTCATCTTTGGCCGGTACGGAGAAGAGTTATGGTGTTTTATTTTGAACTGCGTGCAGAGTTCAGTAATCATCTTGTTGTTCAAATTAGTACCATTATTAGTGATAACTCTTTCAGGGATGCCATACCGACAAATAAGACTATTCTTGATGAACCGTGCCACCACATTCTTGGTGACATAAGCAAATGAGGCTGCCTCTACCCACTTCGTAAAGTAATCAATAGCAACAAGAATGAAACGATGTCCATTAGAAGCAGTAGGTTTAATCTCTCCAATCATATCAATGCCCCATATTGCAAAGGGCCAAGGGGCTGTCAACACGTTCAATGGAGCAGGAGGTATATGTACTTTTTCCACATAGATCTGGCACTTGTGACAAGTTCTGGAGTGATGGTGGCAATCAGCTTCCATGGTAGACCAATAATACCCTGATCTCAGAATCTTCTTGGCCATCGTATGTCCACTAGAATGAGTCCCGAAAATACCGTCATGCATGTCTTCCATAATTTTCCTGCTTCCTTTTTATCCACAGAGCGAAGCAAAGTCGAATCATGATTACGTTTGTATAATACTCCATTACTCAAAAAGAATTTAGCGGAGGACTTCCTCAGAAATTTTCTGTCATTGATGGATGCCCCTTCAGGGTATTCCTGAGTTTCTAAATATCTTTTTACTTCGTGGAACCAAGGTTTCTCTTCTACTTCATCAGCATTAAGTTCATAACAATATGCTGGTTCATCTAATCGTTCAATGGTGATCATGGGAGCTTCAGTGTCCCATCTGACTCTAAACATAGATGACATGGGAGCTATTTTTTAGCTTTTTAGTGTTTTACTATGTTTACTCCCTTTCCACTATAATTAATTCACCACTATTTTTCTATTATCAAAATAAAACCCATTAATTAATTTTCTAATTAATATATTATATTAGTTGTTTAAACTAGGATATAATTTAATCTAGTTTATTAATTAAATTTTCATATATCACTTAATTAATTAAAATGAGCTATTTTGAATAATAAAAATCTAATTATATTTTTTTTCCTCTTTTATTTTAAAATTTCTATCAATTTAGTCTAAGTTTTTCCATAAATTCATAAAAAAAAGGTTTATATTATTATAGACTAAAAATATTCTTAATTCATTCTTAAATTTAGTTTATTTATTTCATTTCTCATGAACTTTCTATGTAATAGATTTAATTAGGATTTTTTTTCTTTCTTTTTAGTTTAATTAGGTTTTATTATTTTGTATGCCCTTTTAATTTTGTACTCATTAATTAAGATTTAGATATTTTATATCCCCTTTTAAATTATGTACCCCCATCCCGAAGCCATGTAATAGCGTAGTCTTATTTTCCGCACTTTAATTTTTCCATACTGTGAATATAACTGTCTAGATGTATGCTAATAGGATTGCATGGAAAGATAAATAATCGAACTTAGATAAATTAATTCAAGATAATATATCATTTCCACACTTGCACCTCTAGGGTAACCCTCTCTTTGTTGCCTTACGATATTACGGTCATGTCCCGCGAATGTAGGGATACCCTTAGCAAAGACCCTTTCGATTAAACCATCATCATCCCTAAACAGATAAGTCATAGTCCCTTCGATCAAAAGGTCAATGTCCCTACAAGATAAATCATAGTCCCTCGAACGTTGCCTTCGAATATATGACCTTGTCCCTCGAACGTTGCCTTTGAATATATGACTTTGTCCCTCGACGACCCTTCGTTGTAGCCTACGATTAAATGATGATCGTCCCTTCGAATGCTAAGGTATCCTTACAAATGTTGCCTTCAATGGCCAATCGACGACCCCACGATGTCCCTTTACATCCAAAGGATAAGACTACTTACTTCTCAATAGTAAGGACAGTTTTACCCTCCTAAGGATAGGAAATACCTATAAAGACCTTGGTTAGGTATAACTCTTAAATGCTTGCTCACAACTTAAAATACTTTTCACACCTCACACTTTTCAAAACATCTTTTAGAAAATCACCACTTGGTATACATTCGCACCAGAATCATCGCCGAGTTATATTTTTCTAAACATCTTTCAAAATCAAACGAGATAAACACTTTGTATACATTCGTACAAGAATCATTACAAAGTTAAACTCTCCTTTCAAAATATTTTCTAAACACACCACATTTCTCAAACAAGGAAAACATAAGTGAGTTAAGAAATTAAGAGCCCATGGATAACCATGGATACAAAGGGTGCTAACATCTTCCCTTTGTATAATGTACCTCCCGAACTCAAAATCTAATCAAGGTCTTTCCTGTTCTTTTCCGCCTTTCCTTATTGGATAAAAGAAAAGTCGGTGGCGACTCTTTCTATCCTCAACATTGCTTTTCAAAGCAAAAACACAAAGTCAGTTCACCGTATCACACCTGTATTAGCTAATCCTGCAGCATACTACTTAAGCATGTCATGACATCAGTCAAGACATCTAAGTACAGTAAGTGTTTTAACATAAAATGCAGCCAATCAAAAGCATATACAAACTCCCCCTTTGGTAAATTTTTGGCTAAAACAACTTGGCATCACAACAGAGTTCACAGCAGCAGAAAGCACACATCCAAGCAGAGAATCAAATTAGCTAATACACTTAGCAAACATAGAAGTTAAACTTCAAACAGCAGCAGCACAAGAGAAGATCAAGCAGAGAGCAAACAGCAACATAACCTCTTGTTTAGAGGACCTTCAACTTCAAAGAAATTTGTTGTCCTGGGGTACAAGTGTTACTCCCCCTTTTTGTCAAAAATGTTGCCAAAGCAACACTTAATATTACAGACCAAAAAAATAAAAATACAAGAAATTATCAGAAACATAAGAAATGTTCTAGTCATCTGACTCAGAGTCAACATCATCATCTATGCCATCATCAGGACTAGCATCTACTTCTCCCTCTTCACATTGTCTTTCAGCTTCTTCTGCAACAGCAACAGCTTCACCAAATTCTCCACCATCAGCTAGCACATCACCTTCAGTCATCTCCAAAGAGCTAATCAATTTTTCCAAGTTCAGCTTCCTTGCCTCTAATTCCCTGCAGGTTTCTTTGAGCATTGCAATGACAACAGCTTTACCTGGATGATTGCTTACACGTGATGTCTCACCTGATGTCATGACAATGTCAGGGACATGGGTACCTAGGAACAACTTATGATTGAAAGACATAGGGATGTCTCTTTTCTTCACTAAATCATTCTCAGTTAAGATGTTTGGAAACTGATTCAAAACAATACCACAGATGAGAGAAGGAAAGGCTATAGGACCCTTCACACTAAAGCTTCTTGCATGCTTCAAAGTTTGATAAAAAATATAGGAGCCATATTCAAATTTGGCTTTGGTTCTAACAACATATATAAACTTTCCAAGCATTACAGCAACTGTAGATTTATATTTGGTGGGCAGCCAGTTAGCAGCTCCAATCTTGTGTAACATTGCATACTTGACACTCAGTTTACTTGCCACCAATTTTCCTTTGAGAGGCCACTTCCTTACCTGATTAGCAGTGATGACTTGACATATTTTGTTGTCAGTCACCTCAAGCTTAGGTTGAGCTTCATCAGGCCTTCCCAAATGCTTGTTGATCACTGAAGGAGAGAAATTGACACACTTGCCTCTCATATACACTTTCCTGAATTCCTTAGACTTGCTATCAGCACATTCTTCAGACAAATTAACAATAAATTCCTTTACCAACATCTCATAGCACTTTGAAAACTGAGTCAAATTCTTCATTAAACCAGCCTCTTGAATAAGATCCATAATATCCTTACAGTCTAGGACATTCTGAGCTAATTCCCTTTCCAAAGCCAGCCTCTTCTGATAAACATATTTCCACCTGTTTACACTTGAAGCAAAATGAAAAGATATGTTGTCAATTGGTACCTCAGGGACACTAGCTGCAAGCTTGCTAGTGGTTGGCTTCTTCTTTCACAGAATGTCAGAGACATTACAAGGAACATCTGAGTCAGACTCAACAACAACAAACTTGGTCTTCTTTTTCTTGGGCACCACTTTGCTCAAAGATTTGGTTGGACCATGAACTTTCCTCTTGAGGGAACTCTCAACTGCCACTGTTGTCTTGGAAGAGGTTGGAACATCAATCTTCTTTCTGGGGGACCTTTGAGCCACAATTTTCTTTTCTCTCCTAGTCCTAACCCTTTTGGCTATGCTAGGGAGGACAAAGGACAACAACTCATTATCAGAAAATTCCTCCAGGTCTACTGTTTCAGCCTCACAATTAGGGTTGTCACTGACATCATGAGTGACATGAACTTCCTCACCAGCCACATTATCTAAGGGTTTGTCAACATTTGACTCCTTATGGGCATCAGTTTGATCAACATCATCAGAGATATTCTTTCCTAAAGACTCAGTATTTTCTTGATCAGCAACACTATCAGGTTCAATAGTGTTTAAGGGAATGGAAACCCCAGGGACCTCATGATTTCCAGACAGTGTTCCAGTCACTATAGTGGCAATGGCATTGTGAACATACCTGGAACCTTCTTTGGTTAGTTCCTCAAGAATGATGGATGAGGAGAAGCCTGATGCAGTTTCTTTAGGTCTTCTTGCATGGGGGGTATTCACAAAGTCAGCAACAGGATCTTCTCTGTTAGGGTTGCTTGGTTCAGCACTAGGAGAACAAGGCATGTTCTTGGAAGGAGAAGAGTTGGATTGTTGAGACATGATGAGTATCTTAGAGACGAAATGAAAAATTTCTCTGAGAGGATGCTTGCGTGAATGGAAGTTGAAAGAGTGGAAGAAGTAACGCTTGTTGCAAGTGAAATAACTATTATCTGTTGACCAATCAGAGCACACTTTCAATTATTTAATAATTTGAAATATTAAACAGTAAATTCCTAACATCCTTAGTTGCTATAATTCCTCAGAAAGACATATTCCCAACTTGCCCCTTAAATTTTCAAACTGAGTAGCATCCAAAGCCTTTGTAAATATGTCAGCAAGTTGTAGTTCAGTTGCCACATGTTCCAAGGTAATCACTTTGTCTTCTACCAGATCTCTTATGAAGCGATGACTAATGTCAATATGTTTGGTCCTGCTGTGTTGGATAGGATTCTTTGAAATGTTTATGGCACTGAGATTGTCACAGAACAATGTCATGACATTCTGAGTGACATAGTACTCAGTCAGCATCTGTTTCATCCATACCAGTTGGGAACAACTGCTTCCAGCTGCTATGTACTCAGCTTCTGCAGTGGATAATGATACACAGTTCTGTTTCTTACTGAACCAAGATATGAGATTATTTCCCAAGAAGAAACATCCTCCTGATGTGCTTTTTCTGTCATCAGCACTCCCAGCCCAATCAGCATCACAATACCCAGATAAGATAGGCTCAGAGCCATGAGAGTAGAGCATACCATAATCACAAGTACCATTAATATACTTGAGAATCCTCTTGACTTGATTTAAGTGACTCACTTTGGGTTCTGCTTGGTATCTTGCACACACGCCAACTGCATAGGCAATATCAGGTCTACTAGCAGTTAGATATAGTAGGCCACCTATCATGCTTCTATACAAGCATTGATCAATACTAGAACCTCCTTCATCTTTAGTTAACTTTAAATGAGTAGGTGCAGGAGTTCTTTTGTGACTAGCATTATCCATACCAAACTTCTTAACTATGTTCTTGGCATATTTGCTTTGGGAGAGAAACATAGAATCTTCCATCTGTTTAACTTGCAGTCCAAGAAAATAAGTCAATTCCCCAACCAAACTCATTTCAAATTCAGATTGCATCTGGTTAACCAAATGTTTCACCATTCTATCTGACATTCCACCAAACACAATATCATCCACATATATTTGGGAAATCATGATTTTTCCATCTTCATCCTTCACAAATAAAGTCTTATCTATCCCTCCTTTTCTGTAACCATTAGTAGTCAGAAATTCAGTCAGCCTCTCATACCAAGCTCTAGGAGCTTGCTTCAATCCATACAGAGCTTTCCTCAACTTGCACACATGTTTTGGTAGATTAGGATCACTGAACCCTTTAGGTTGTTCCACATAGACTTCTTCATTCAAGTAGCCATTTAAAAAGGCACTCTTCAAATCCATTTGGAACAATTTAAACTTCAGAATGCAGGCAACACCTAACAGCAACCTTATTGACTCAAGTCTTGCAACAGGTGCAAAAGTCTCATCAAAATCAACCCCTTCAACTTGAGTATACCCTTGTGCCACTAGTCTTGCTTTATTCCTAGTGATTACTCCTTTCTCATCAGACTTGTTCTTATAAATCCACTTGGTACCAATGATGTTAGTCCCTTCAGGTCTTGGAACTAACTCCCATACTTCATTCCTTTTAAACTGCTCCAGTTGATCTTCATTAACATTGATCCAATATTCATCAGTCAGAGCTTCTTTCACATTTTTAGGTTCAACCTTGGATACAAAGAAGGAATTTAAGTTATTCTCCCTTGATCTGGTAATCACACCACTATTAGGATCTCCTATGATAAGATCCTTAGGGTGGTCTTTCTGAATCCTGATAGAGGGCACCTTGTTGGATGCTTCTAACTCAAGTCCAGGAGGAGTATCCTGTACATTTTCTGTTGAAGTCTTAAGGAATGTTCCAACATCCTCTATGACATTGGATTCTTCATCTTTATCATCAACAATAACATTTATGGATTCCATCAGGACATTAGTTCTGGAGTTGAAAACTCCGTATGCTCTGCTGTTAGTAGAGTATCCCAGGAATATACCCTCATCACTTTTGGGGTCCATTTTTCTTCTCTGTTCACGATCTGTGAGAATGTAACATTTGCTTCCAAAGATATGAAAGTACTTCACAGTAGGTTTTCTGCCTTTCCATATTTCATACAGAGTGGAAAAGGTTCCCTTTCTCAAGGGAACTCTGTTGTGAACATAGCAAGTTGTATTCATAGCTTCAGCCCAAAAGTGCATAGGAAGCTTCTTTGCATGAATCATAGCTCTGGAAGATTCTTGAATAGTTTTGTTCTTCCTTTCAACTACTCCATTTTGCTGAGGAGTAATAGGTGAGGAAAACTCATGACTTATTCCTTCAGATGAGCAGAAATCATCAAACTTGGAATTTTTAAACTCCTTTCCATGGTCACTTCTTATTCTGATAACATTACTATCCTTTTCTCTTTGGAGTCTTATGCATAGATCTTTGAAGACATCAAATGCATCTGATTTTTCTCTGATGAAGCTTATCCATGTGTATCTGGAATGGTCATCAACAACCACATAAGCATATCTCTTCCCACCAAGACTTTCAACCTGCATAGGTCCCATTAAGTCCATGTGCAAAAGTTCCAGAGTTTTGGATGTTGTAGGATGCCCAAGCTTAGGATGTGACATCTTGGTTTGCTTGCCAACCTGACATTCTCCACAGACTTTTCCTTCATCAATAAGCAACTTTGGGATTCCTCTAACTGCTTCCTTGGATATGATCTTCTTCATTCCTCTTAAATGAAGATGTCCAAGTCTTTTATGCCACAACTTCACTTCCTTTTCTTCCTTGGCTAAGAAGCACATTGAGGAGTAGTTTGAGACTTTAGGTTCCCATAGATAGCAGTTATCTTTGGATCTGGATCCTCTCATAACTTCCTTATTTTCTCCATTTATCACAACACATTCTTCCTTAGTGAACTGTACATTGAAGCCTTGATCACATAGCTGGCTTATGCTGATGAGATTAGCGATTAGTCCTTTTACTAACAACATATTATTCAGTTATGGAACTCCAGGACTGTCCAGCTTACCAACACCTTTGATTTTTCCTTTAGCTCCATCACCAAAGATCACATAACTGGTAGTATGAGGTTGTATATCTACCAATAAGTTATTCATCCCAGTCATATGTCTTGAGCAACCACTATCAAAATACCAGTCTTCTTTGGTAGATGCCCTTAGAGATATGTGAGCTATTCTAGCAACCCATTATTGTTTCTTGATAGGGGCATTATGCTTAGGTGCCTTCTGCTTAGGTCTGACTTGAGGGGTCTGGTTAGGATAACCATGCAACCTGTAACAGAAGGGTTTTATGTGACCAAATCTTTCGCAGTAATGGCATCTCCATCTTTGAAATTTCTTCTTTTGATGGTTAATCCTCCTGTTTCCATGATGTTGTGACATTGGTTGTGACTTCTGCTTGATTTTCTGAACTTCAGCCTTTGAGCTTTTGAATTCAGATGAGGATTCCTTAACAAAGCCTAAACTAGACATGGTTCCTGATTTCTATCCCACCTTTAGAATTTCTTCCAAAGTGTCAGTTCCTTTATTTAGAATTCTGATGGATTTTGTCATTTGATCTAGCTTAGAGGTCAGCAAGGTTATCTCACCATTTAGATCATCTATGAGTGTCAGATGCTTCTTCTTCTCAGCTTTCAGCTCGTTGATAAGTTTCTTCTGCTTTTCTCCTTGTAGACACACTTCTGCACTTTTGACACATAACTCTTTATATGAAGCAGCAAGTTCATCAAATGTAAGTTCATCTCCACTTGAGTCATCATCAGAGGCACAAACACTAGTTAGTGCAGTGACATGTTTTGTAGATTCTCCTTCTGATTCACTCTCAGAGTCTACATCAGACCAGGTGACAGATGGTCCCTTCTTTTGCTTCTTGAGGAAGGTAGGACATTCAGCTCTAATGTGTCCAAAACCTTCACATCCATGACACTGGATTCCCTTGCCTTGGTTGGACTTTTCTTCAGATTTTGATCTTCTATTGATGTCAGATGAAGTGTTCTTGACATTTGGTCTACCTTTTTGATCAATCTTTTTTATGAACTTGTTGAACTATCTTTCAAGCATGGTTATAGCTTCTGATATACTTTCATCACCTCCAATATTTCCTTCTTCTGAATCCTCTTCAGTATTTGATACAAAAGCTATGCTTTTGTTTTTCATTTCAACATTCTCACACAAGGCCATTTCAAAAGTTTGGAGAGAACCAATAAGCTCATCAACCTTCATATTGCAGATATCTTGAGCCTCTTCTATAGCAGTAACCTTCATGGCAAATCTCTTGGGCAATGATCTGAGAATCTTTCTTACAAGTTTTTCTTCAGACATTTTCTCTCCTAAGCCTCCAGAAGTGTTGGCAATTTCAAGAATATTCATGTGGAAGTCATGAATACTCTCATCCTCTTTCATCCTCAGATTTTCAAACTTAATAGTCAGCATCTGGAGTTTAGACATCCTTACCTTGGAGGTACCTTCATGAGTTGTTTTGAGAGTATCCCAAACTTCTTTAGCCAGTTCACAGTGATGCACCAGTCTGAAAATGTTCTTATTTATCCCATTAAACAGTGCATTCAAAGCCTTTGAGTTTACAAGGGCTAATGCCTCTTGCTCTTTGTCCCACTCTTCTTCAGGAATTTGCATAATGATTCCATTTTTACCTGTCTTAGTTGGATGTTCCCATCCTTTGTTGACAGCTCTCCAGACCTTGCTATCCAGAGACCTCAAGAAGGCTATCATACGAGGTTTCCAGTCATCATAGTTAGAACCATCCAGCATGGGTGGTCTATTTGAGAATCCTACATCCTTGTCCATGGTACTAGAAAGTAACGTCCCTAGATCTCACCCAGAAACTAACAGGCAGGGTGCCTGCTCTGATACCAATTGAAATTCTAGTAACAGACTATCGATGTCACACTGGATGTTATAACATCCAATTCTACGCAGACAGGTAATACATGCATAAAGTAAATGTAAAAAGCAGAAAATGACACAGAGAATTGTTTACCCAGTTCGGTGACAAACACACCTACTCTGGGGGCTACCAAGCCAGGGAGGAAATCCACTATAAGAGGTATTAATTCAGGACTTAAACCACCAGTTTAATCCTATCACTTAAGACCTACCCAATGCAATTTCAATCTAAACTAAGACCTGAGTACCTACTCACTCCCCCTCAATCACAACAGTGATTACAACCATTAAGAATTTTAAAGTCAGTGATGAAGATATACTTGTAATACCCCAAAATTTACCCTTCATTTTTCCTGGAAGCATACGCTTTACACCTCATGCATGCATTCATTTTTTAGGTCATTTACCATTTGCATTTCATCATGGCAATCGGAATCGGATACAAGAAGCTTGAACATCATCCAGGACACTTTGTGGGCTCTATTTAGATGATCAGTCAACACAAGGGAAAGACTTGAGTTACTTCCAACAGGGGTCTATTCGTCAGTCAAAACGTTAATCTTGAAGGAGCAAAGGTTTGTTCATGAGCTGTCATGCTCGCTAGGCGAAGCCCACGTGTTTTAAAAAATAAATAAATAAATAAATAAAAGAAAAAATCTTGGACTTGGACCTCTCTCATTTGAGCCCACAGGTCCACAAAAATCAGGTTATAAATTCAGAGTTTCAGTGAAACAAAAGGCATATCTATTCCTATTACCCTGGCTGGAAAAAGATAGTGAGAGAAGAGCTAACAGAGTTCAGAGCAGCCTCCAAACCCTGAAGGGAACTCAACTGCACAGAATCACCTCTGCCTCACATAAACCCTAAAGATTGTTTTGTAAACCTCACGGGTGCAACTCAATTTCAATCAAGCTCTCCAATCAGGTTTGCCCTTATTCCCATTACCTTTGAGTTTTGAATTTGAATACTCTGAATGTTTGAGGTATTATGGGTGAATTTGATACCCTTTTGATGCATGTCTTTTTTGTGAATTTTAATGGCATGATTCATGTGGTTACATTTTGATTTGGGGGCAACCCTTGATTACCCTATTTTTTTTGTCTCTAACCTGTTTGTTGAGTTTTTGTGAGGGCTCACATGACTTTTGCAGGGATAACTTGCGTGGTTTTCCACTTTATTTGTGGGATACCCCCTGGAGGTTCATTCCGATTAGCTGTACTGACTCACTTTCTTTGATGGTGTTTAGCTTGGAGGGATCTCAGGGTTTATCATTCCTTTAATTGATGTTACCTCGGATCTTCATCCGTGTGGTACCTTTTACATTTTTCCCGCATTTTACTGCTTTCCTAGCTGGAAGACCTCGATAGGAGGCAATGTTTTTGTGTTTACTTTATGCAGGTTCCTTCGTCAAGGACTGCCTTTTTTGCATGAGCATCCCAAACCCTAACCCTTCATTGATTTTTCTTCTCCTAAACACACGTTTACTCCTTCTACTACAGGCGAGTAAGTCTCCAAAGGTCGAGCATCTGGTAGATTGCGTAGTGACGTCGTTCGTCCAAAACCCAATCCATAACCCCGTAGTTAGCCGAACTACGGCTTGCTCTGATTCTCATTCCAAATGAGATACGTAGGCATAAGACGCGATGTCTTAGCGAGCACACATCCCCCTAACCCATAGGTCAGCCGAGCTACGAAGACTCTGATTCTCATATTCAGATGAGATACGTATGCAGTGGATGCGACATCCGCGCGAGTCATTTTCATTTAACCCCCTTTTTTAGTAAACAACACAAGATAAACTCACACCCTTTAGACAAGAACTACAAAAGTGGATCCCGTAGAGTACTACGGATGCGTATGGGTGCTAATACCTTCCCTTCGCATAACCGACTCCCGAACCCAAGATTTGGTTGCGAGACCTTGTCTTTTCCTTTCCTCTTTTCAGGTTTACTTCGAGCGTTTCCTTTCCCTCCTTTGGGATAAATAACGCACGGTGGCGACTCTTCTGTCATTTTCTTTCGCCGGTTGTTTCTTCGCACACTATATTTTTCAGGTTGTGACAGCTGGCGACTCTGCTGGGGACCCGGTTTCCCTAAGCGAGTCCCTCCTAGCTTTTGTAGTTTGTTTGTTTATTGGGTGTTCATGCTTTTGTACAGTTATTTATTTACCTGCTTTACCTTATTGCATTGTGTACATATCATTGTTGTATCTGTTGGCTGGCTATGGTTGCTTGGTGATCTTTGTGAGATGAGTTCTATACCCGAACTCGAGTGCACTTAGGATAGGAGAATGGCATAGTCTTGTCGACTTGTGTGGAGTTATTCCTTAGCAAGTTGACTTGCAAGCCCATTCACTTGGTGGAGGTCATGTTAAGATCAATAATGTCACACAAGTAAGTTGTGGTTAGACATTACTTTTTCCAATATAAACCTTAGAAGCCGAGGACTTTAGTTTACCAAACCCATCTTGGCCTATTCGTAGGACGTAGTGCGAAAGTCGTTCAAGTGTAAGATTTGATACGATTGTTACGCGATACTACACTCATAAGAGTCTCTCTTGAGAATATTTTTGGAATACGAGTAGTCGTTCCTCCGATAATATCCGAAAGATGGGATTATGACTATGGGAACCTTTTGTAGAACATGTTTGGCAGGTTTAAACCTTAGTACACTCCTTTTGGGTGGTTCTTAACCTAAACTCCATGCTCGTGACTTGCAACAAACCCTTGATTCATGGTTGATCCGATCAGATATCCTTAATATCAATGAAACTTGGGTGTTGATAAGGTGTAAACCATAATCCACCAAAATGGGTGGTTGATATTAAGGATAACATGATCCATACCATGACCTTTGTTTGGTGTGCTCTTAATTTCTCTCCAGACAGTGCAACCTGACAGATGTTCAAGCAGATACAGCGATCCTGATTCCCATGCCACTGCACTGCATTCACATCATTTTGCATCACATCATTTTGCATTCATAATCATTCACACATGTTTATCCATTTCTGTGGGGTTTATATCTTCTACTTGATTCTAGTCAGAATTTTCTTGGTTCTCATCAACGGCTTAATCTTTTTTTTTACACTGTTTATCTATTAAGAGACTGGAATCAAGGGGGTAGAATACCTTTGGAATTGATAAACATGTCATTGCATTTACATATTCATTAGCATGTCTTGCATAACAGGTACCGCCACAGTGTTCTCAGTTTGTTTGGTGTTCCATCAGCAGGATAGCTGACCCAGGCATTCACCGGTACGGTACCCGCAGAAACCAACATAGAGTAATGGAAAGCCTACAGGCAGAGTTCTCCGAGATGAAAATCCGCATGAATCAATTCATGGATGTGGTTCAAGGGGTGGCTCAGGGACAGCAAAAGCTCAGGCAGATGATACAGAGGAATCCCCCTGCTCAACCAGAGACGGTGACTGATCCTCCAGCTGGAGAGGCTAATGGACCCAATGGACCGAGGCCTATCCCAATCCTACATGTCACCTCTGGTCAACAGCCCGTTCATGATGATCAGGACGATCAGTTCCCCTGCTGCAGGAAGACTTTGGTATGGGTCATGGTGTGGACCCCATGTTTAGAAGATTGGAAGAGAGGTTGAAGGCACTGGAAGGACAGAATCCTCTGGGAGTAGATGTTGCTGACTTGGGGATGGTCCCAGGTGTGAGAGTGCCGCCGAGATTCAAGGTCCCGATATTTGACCAATACAATGGCAACTCTTGCCCGAAGACCCATGTGCAAGCCTATTTCCGTAAAATGGTTGCATACTCCGATGACGAAAAGTTGCTTATGTACTTTTTCCAGGACAACCTAGCTGGGGCATCCCTGGAATGGTATATGAGGCTGGACAGAGTCCACATCTGTTGCTGGAGGGATTTGGCTGAGGCTTTCGTGAAGCAGTATCAGTATAATGCAGACATGGCTCCGGACAGAACTCAACTTCAAAATATGTCTCTTAAAAGCAATGAGTGCTTCAGAGAATACGCTCAACGTTGGAGAGAAACAGCTTCCCGTGTTCAACCTCCTATGTTGGAGAAGGAAATGGCTAACATGTTCATGAACACTCTGCCAGGACCTTATTTGGAGCGCCTGGTGGGTTGCAATGCCTCCAATTTTGCTGATGTAGTCTCTACCGGAGAGAGGGTGGAGAATTACCTGAGGACATACAAGACCCAGAGTGGAGGTGGATCCTTATCAGGGGTGAAGAAGCCATTCATTCAGGGACAAAAGGGGAGAGAAGGGGATGCAAGTGCCATATCTTCTTATCAGAACAGGGATAACCGGAGGAATAACTTTCAGAACTATCATCAGCAACTGTATGTTACGGCTGTGACCATTCCAGCTGCAGCACTACTACAACAACAACAACCACAGCGTCAACCAACTCAGTACCAACCACAACAACCGGGTAACAGACCTGCCTATCAACCGAGGCCAAGGACGATGGACCGGCGTTTCGACACTCTTCCAATGTCGTACGCTCAGTTGCTTTCTAGTCTTCAACAACTACAACTTGTGCAGTTGCGCACTCTGGCTCCTCCCGTTGGTAGGCTTCCGGTGGGTTATGACGCCAACGCTAGGTGTAGCTTCCACTCTGGGGCACCTGGCCACAATATTGAGAACTGCAAAGCTTTTAAGCACGTAGTTCAGGACCTCATTGATTCAAAGGCCGTTAACTTTGCACCAGATCCTAATGTCGTCAACAATCCCATGCCCCAGCATGGTGGAGCCAACGTTAACATGGTTGAAGGAGAAGTCAAATTAGTCTCTGCGGTCAACAATGAAGATGGGGATAATGATTGCGACATCGATAACTGGGTGCGTCCGAGGATCCCGGGTGAAGTTCTCAACAATTGGTCTTCCGAGGAGATTGTCCAAGCCACTTTTCTAGAGGAGTAATTTTCTTTGTTTATTCATGCATATCCAAGTCTTACGTTCCGCCAGGGAGTAATGACTCATTGTAGGGCTCATATATGTGACACTTGCATTTTTTATCATAAATAAAGGACGTCTTTTTGCATTCAAATATTTTGTTCCCTTTCTTTCTATTTTTGCAGTTTTTCAAAAAAAATGGCATTGTTTTGTTTAGTTTCCACTTTTTTTTTCACACTCATAAGCACATACCATCACTCATGCAGATGCACATCACCGGATCCTATTGATAACGGTTCTGCTATGGCTCGCTTCGACTTTGAAATTCCAATCTTTCAAGCTGAAGAAGAGGGTGATGAAGACTGTGAACTCCCTGAAGAACTTACCAGGTTATTAAAACAAGAGGAAAGGGTCATTCAACCGCATCAAGAGTCTGTTGAAGTGATTAATCTCGGCACCGAGGACGCCAAGAGAGAAATCAAGATAGGGGCTGCTTTGGAAGACAATATGAAGAAGGGGTTGATTGAATTGCTGCAAGAGTATGTTGACATCTTCGCTTGGTCTTATCAGGACATGCCAGGGCTTGACACAAACATCGTGGTACATCGCTTGCCGCTCAAAGAAGGTTGTCCTCCGGTCAAGCAGAAGCTCAGAAGAACAAGACCAGAGATGGCTGTCAAGATAAAGGAAGAAGTGCAAAAACAGTTGGATGCAGGGTTTCTAGCAGTCACAAATTATCCGCCATGGGTTGCAAATATCGTTCCGGTACCTAAGAAGGATGGAAAGGTACGGATGTGTGTTGACTACCGGGATCTGAACAAGGCTAGTCCTAAAGATGATTTCCCCTTACCTCACATTGACGTTTTGGTGGATAACACGGCTCAGTTCTCGGTATTCTCCTTCATGGATGGCTTTTCTGATGGCACCAGAAGACATGGAGAAGACAACATTCATAACCCCATGGGACACCTTCTGCTACAAGGTGATGCCGTTTGGTCTGAAAAATGTCGGAGCAACATATCAGCGAGCGATGGTGACTCTGTTCCATGATATGATTCATCATGAAATCGAGGTTTATGTTGATGATATGATTGCCAAATCTCAGACAGAAGAAGAACATTTGGTGAATTTGCAGAAACTGTTTGAGCGTTTGAGGAAATTCAAGATGAGGCTTAATCCGAACAAGTGTACTTTTGGGGTGAGATCTGGAAAACTACTGGGTTTTGTTGTTAGCGGAAAAGGGATTGAGGTGGATCCGGCCAAAGTGAAAGCGATACAGGAAATGCCTGAGCCAAGAACAGAGAAACAAGTCTTTGGTTTCTTAGGGAGGTTGAACTACATTGCAAGGTTCATCTCTCACCTAACAGCCACGTGTGAGCCAATATTCAAATTGTTGAGAAAAGATCAGGCTATCAGGTGGGATGATGATTGTCAAAGGGCGTTCGAGAAGATAAAAGAGTATTTGCAGAATCCTCCTATCCTTGTGCCTCCGGTCCCAGGGAGACCGCTGATTATGTATTTGATAGTACTAGACAATTCCATGGGTTGTGTTCTCGGTCAACACGACGAGACAGGTAGGAAAGAGCATGCCATCTACTACTTGAGTAAGAAATTCACAGATTGCGAGTCGAGATACTCAATGCTTGAAAAAACATGTTGTGCACTTGCATGGGCTGCTAAGCGATTGAGACAATACATGCTGTCTCACACAACCTTACTGATCTCCAAAATGGATCCAGTCAAGTATATATTTGAGAAGCCAGCTCTCACCGGAAGAGTTGCTCATTGGCAAATGGTACTGACAGAGTACGGCATCCCGTATACTTCCCAGAAAGCAATCAAGGGGAGTATTATGTCAGACTATCTTGCTCAACAGCCGGTTGAAGATTATGAGCCGATGAAGTTTGATTTTCCAGATGAAGACATCATGTTCCTCAAGATGAAAGACTGTGAAGAGCCAGTTATTGAAGAGGGACCTATTCCAGACGAAAAGTGGACTTTAATGTTTGATGGGGCCGTCAACGCCAGAGGAAATGGAATTGGTGCTATCATTACAACTCCAAAAGGTGCCCACATGCCTTTCTCTGCTCGTCTGACTTTCGAGTGCACCAATAATGAAGCTGAGTATGAAGCATGTATCTTGGGTATTGAGCAAGCCATTGATTTGAGAATCAAGACTTTGGACATCGTCGGAGATTCAGCTCTGGTGATCAATCAAGTGAATGGTGATTGGAACACTCTCCAGCCCAATCTGGTCCCCTACAAAGATTACACGAGAAGACTATTGACTTTCTTCACAACAGTAAAGTTGTACCATATACCTCGTGATGAGAATCAGATGGCAGATGCTCTTGCTACTCTATCCTCCATGATCACGGTGATCCGTTGGAACCATGCTCCCAAGATCGACGTGATGCTTCTTGATAGGGCCGCGTATGTGTTTGCTGCTGAACTGGTAGTTGATGACAATCCCTGGTATCACGACATCAAGTGCTTTCTGAAGAATCAAGAGTACCCTGCAGGGGCATCCAACAAGGATAGAAAGACTTTGAGAAGATTGGCAGGCAGTTTCTTCTTGAACAAAGACGATGTGTTGTATAAGAGGAACTTCGACATGGTTTTGCTCATATGCGTGGATAGACACGAAGCAGACATGTTAATGCAGGAGGTTCATGAAAGCTCCTACGGTACTCATGCCGGCGGACATGCAATGGCTAAGAGATTGTTGAGAGCGGGTTATTACTGGATGACCATCGAATCTGATTGTTTCAAATATGCTCGGAAGTGTCATAAATGTCAGATTCATGCTGATAAGGTGCATGTGCCGCCGAATCCTTTGAATGTGATGTCTTCGCCGTGGCCTTTCGCTATGTAGGGCATCGATATGATTGGAAAGATTGAGCCAACTGCTTCCAATGGGCATCGCTTCATCCTTGTCGCCATAGACTATTTCACCAAGTGGGTCGAAGCAGCGTCATTTGCGAAGGTCACCAGACATGTGGTTGCCCGTTTCATCAAGAAAGAAATCATTTGTCGCTATGGGATTCCCGAAAGAATCATTACTGATAATGGTTCTAATCTCAACAACAAAATGATGAAGGAGTTGTGCCAGAACTTCAACATTCAGCATCACAATTCTTCCCCTTACCGCCCTAAGATGAATGGTGTTGTTGAAGCGGCAAATAAGAACATAAAGAAGATTATGCAGAAGATGGTCGTTACGTACAGAGATTGGCATGAGATGCTACCCTTCGCCTTGCATGGGTACCGTACTTCAGTATGTACATCGACCGGGGCAACCCCTTACTCCCTTGTGTATGGTATGGAAGCAATCCTACCTGTTGAAGTGGAGATTCCTTCTCTAAGAGTCCTGTTGGATGTCAAGTTAGACGAAGCTGAATGGATTCGGACAAGGTTCAATGAGTTGAGTCTTATCGAAGAGAAGCGAATGGCAGCCATTTGTCATGGGCAGTTGTATCAAAGTCGGATGAAGAGAGCCTTTGATCAGAAAGTGCGTCCTCGATGCTTCCAGGTCAGAGATTTGGTGTTGAAAAGGATCCTTCCTCCTCAGACAGATCACAGGGGCAAGTGGACTCCTAACTATGATGGACCGTATATTGTCACCAAGGTTTTTGATGGTGGGGCCTTAATGCTTGCAACGATGGATGGTGAAAACTTCACTTCCCCGGTGAACTCAGACGCAGTTAAAACATACTTCGCATGAAATAGACCCGCTGGACAATAAAAAGAGTAGTCCAGGCAAAAATGGGCATCCCGGCGAACCAAGAAAATGAAAAAGGTTCAGGCAAAAATTAGGGATTAAAAGTGAAAAGATTATACACCCGGTAAGTTGAAAACCTGAAAAGGCAACTTAGGCAAAAATGGGTATCCGAGTGGATTGAAAACCCGAAAAGGGCGATCCAGGCAAAAGTTAGGGATTAAGCGAATGACTGCGTTCTGAGTAGTTCTGAATCTCATCTCGTGTCAATGACTGGAAACTTTTGAAGGATAGGAAACAGACTAATCACTCTTTTCAGAAAGCTGATCATCTGGAGGATCTTGAAGACGAGCAAGTCATAGCAGAATTGGAACCCAATAGAAATCCATTTCACATTGCCATTAGATTAATGTCTGTTTTTATCTGTTGTGCGATTACCTCTTTCCAGGGATTGCTTCCTGATGTAAATGCCTATTCAGAGGCCGTTCAATCAATAAAATCATGTTATTCAGTATATCTGTGTTTTCATTTTCATTTTTCTGTTTTGTTTGCAAAAATGACGTCCTAATTTTTGATAAACATTGCATCATGACACATAAGAGCTTTACAGGTACATGCTTAATAAACATTTAAAATTGCTGTAAATTTTAAGTGCTTTGGATCGTCTATTCAGAACAGGTACCCTCGGGGCATTTCCTTAAAATCCCCTGCAGATGATCGTGAATGTTTTCCGCCAACAGATGAATTCGGTATCTTATCCCTGCAGAGCTGATCAAAGCGTTGGATTCTTCAATCCCCAGCAGGTTCTCACCATTGTACCTCTCCTCAAGCGGTGGTTTCAGATTATACACTCCCCAGTAGAGTTGACAGTGTCAGACTATATACCCCCAGCGGAGTCGACAGTGCCAGACTGTATCTTCCCAGCAGAAGCGGCTGCTCCTCAGAGTTCGGGGCCAGATCGATAATCCCAATGCCAGATCCATGGTTTCTTTCCTTGAAGCAGAACCTCGGTACCGTATCGGTGTTTGCTTCCCCTGCTGAGTCATCTCTCGCAGATCATGGTTGCCAGAACCACTATCGCTTTCCCCAACAACAGGTTTTCAGTGTCGTTCTCTCCCCAGTCAGAATCTCGGTATTTCGTCATTGCTAGAACACCATGTGGCGGGTCATTTCCCCACAGAATTCTTTGCGTTGTGCATCTCCAGCAGCCTTGCCAGGGTCCAGAAGATGGTGATCATTTCCCCAACAGATCCCCTTGCCTCAGCTTGGCATTCTACCCAGCATTTTGCATCCCTGCATGTAGAATCATATTGCATTGCATCCTCACCAAATCGCGTAGCATTTCCATTTTCATGGAGCATTACGCCATTGAAAAATTCAAACATACGCATGTAAGCATAAAACATTCTCGGTATCCCAAGTGATAAGCCAGAAGTTGTTTCCAGTACTCAGACTGAAGATTGTTCATAACTTACCTTTGTTATCCCCAGCAAGTGTCATTGGCCCATGCGCCGCCTCTATTATCGTTCCCTATTTCTGCCGATGCTGACAGGCATGAAGTTTCCGGTATTCAGATTGAAGTGGTGTTCAGGCCAATTTTCCGATGTTCAGATCGAAGAAGTTTCCGATGTTCAGGTCGATGCAACTTGTGGAGTTCAGGCCAGTTTTCCGATGTTCAGATCGAAGAAGTTTCCGATGTTCAGGTCGATGCAACTTGTGGCGTTCAGGCCAGTTTTCCGATGTTCAAATCGAAGAAGTTTCCGACGTTCAGGTCGATACAACTTGTGGCATTCAGGCCAGTTTTCCGATGTTCAGATCGAAGAAGTTTCCGACGTTCAAGTCAATGCAACTTGTGGCATTTAGGCCAATTTTCCGATGTTCATATCGAAGAAGTTTCCGACGTTCAGGTCGACGCAACTTGTGGCATTCAGGCCAGCCTCTCGGTGTTCAGACCGATATTAATAATCTCATATCTCCCGATGTTCAGATCGAAGTCATTTCCAGTATTCAGACTGATGAGCGGCATTTCAGGCCATGGTTATTTCTGTGTTACCATTTATTTTGGTATCCAGGTTAACATTCTTTTTCGGTATTCAGACTGACTCTCACCGTACCAGACGAATTCTTCTTTCAAGACCACCTCTTTGCCGTTTCTGACAGGCATTGTTACTTCACTTCACTTCAGTGCAAATTTTCGGGCTTTTATTGTATTCAATCCCTTGATACCTCGAAAGCACGAAAGCCGCTGCTATCTTCTTTCCAGGTCTCCAGTTGATTGAATAGAGGCAGCTGTAATACCCCAAAATTTACCCTTCATTTTTCCTGGAAGCATACGCTTTACACCTCATGCATGCATTCATTTTTTAGGTCATTTAGCATTTGCATTTCATCATGGCAATCGGAATCGGATACAAGAAGCTTGAACATCATCCAGGACACTTTGTGGGCTCTATTTAGATGATCAGTCAACACAAGGGAAATACTTGAGTTATTTCCAACAGGGGTCTATTCGTCAATCAAAACGTTAATCTTGAAGGAGCAAAGGTTTGTTCATGAGTTGTCATACTCGCTAGGCGAAGCCCACGTGTTTTGAAAAATAAATAAATAAAATAAATAAATAAATAAAAGAAAAAATCTTGGACTTAGACCTCTCTCATTTGAGCCCACAGGTCCACAAAAATCAGGTTATAAATTCAGAGTTTCAATGAAACAAAAGGCAATTCTATTCCTATTACCTTGGCTGGAAAAAGATAGTGAGAGAAAAGCTAACAGAGTTCATAGCAGCCTCCAAACCCTGAAGGGAACTCAACTGCACAGAATCACCTCTGCCTCATATAAACCCTAAAGATTGTTTTGTAAACCTCACGGGTGCAACTCAATTTCAATCAAGCTCTCCAATCAGGTTTGCCCTTATTCCCATTACCTTTGAGCTTTAAATTTGAATACTCTGAATGTTTGAGGTATTATGGGTGAATTTGATACCCTTTTGATGCATGTCTTTTTTGTGAATTTTAATGGCATGATTCATGTGGTTACATTTTGATTTGGGGGCAACCCTTGATTACCCTATTTTTTTTGTCTCTAACCTGTTTGTTGAGTTTTTGTGAGGGCTCACATGACTTTTGCAGGGATAACTTGCGTGGTTTTCCACTTTATTTGTGGGATACCCCCTGGAGGTTTATTCCGATTACCTGTACTGACTCACTTTCTTTGATGGTGTTTAGCTTGGAGGGATCTCAGGGTTTATCGTTCCTTTAATTGTTGTTACCTCGGATCTTCATCCGTGTGGTACCTTTTACATTTTTCCCGCATTTTACTGCTTTCCTAGCTGGAAGACCTCGATAGGAGGCAATGTTTTTGTGTTTACTTTATGCAGGTTCCTTCGTCAAGGACTGCCTTTTTTGCATGAGCATCCCAAACCCTAACCCTTCATTGATTTTTCTTCTCCTAAACACACGTTTACTCCTTCTACTACAGGCGAGTAAGTCTCCAAAGGTCGAGCATCCGGTAGATTGCGTAGTGACGTCGTTCGTCCAAAACCCAATCCATAACCCCGTAGTTAGCCGAACTACGGCTTGCTCTGATTCTCATTCCAGATGAGATACGTAGGTATAAGACGCGATGTCTTAGCGAGCACACATCCCCCAACCCATAGGCCAGCCGAGCTACGAAGACTCTGATTCTCATATTCAAATGAGATATGTATGCAGTGGATGCGACATCCGCGCGAGTCATTTTCATTTAACCCCCTTTTTTAGTAAACAACATAAGATAAACTCACACCCTTTAGACAAGAACTACAAAAGTGGATCCCGTAGAGTACTACGGATGCGTAGGGGTGCTAATACCTTCCCTTCGCATAACCGACTCCCGAACCCAAGATTTGGTTGCGAGACCTTGTCTTTTCCTTTCCTCTTTTCAGGTTTACTTCGAGCGTTTCCTTTCCCTCCTTTGGGATAAATAACACACGGTGGCGACTCTTCTGTCATTTTCTTTCGCCGGTTGTTTTTTCGCACACTGTATTTTTCAGGTTGCGACAATACTTCAAACAACTCTTGATTGTGCTTAAAAGCTTTAATCAAGAAACACGACACTCACGCTTAAAAGCTTAGAGTGACACAACAATTACAACTCAATAAACACCCTAGTCCAATGCAATCATCTAGGTGATAATTGCTTGGCTCACAAGTAAAACCTAATTCAAGACACAATGAAAGTACAACAATGATATATACTGATATATTGAATTCTTCACGCTTCAAATCACTCAATTGCTGAAAGTAGGATTGCCATCCTTTTATAATGCAGTACTTGTGCCTTGAACTTGAATTTCATAAAACTAGGGTTAAGCAAGTTAACCTAATTTCCACACATTAGGGTGCTAACAAATAGGCTATATGCTAGGTCTCTTAATTTTAGCACATCTGTTAGTTTCCTGAAAATCAGCATGAGATAAATACTAAAACATAACAGAAAAATTAGCCTATACTTTAGCATCTGCTGTCAGGGATGAATGTCATAACATTCTGTTTGACATCCAGAAAAGGCTGTCATGAATGAATGTCATAACATTCAGTTTGACATCCAGTAAATCCTGTATTAGCTAATCCTGCAACATACTACTTAAGCATGTCATGACATCAGTCAAGACATCTAAGTACAGTAAGTGTTTTAACATAAAATGTAGTCAATCAAAAACATCTACAGACACAAAATAAACCACAAGTTAATGGTAACAAAAATCACAATAACAAAGGTTAATGATAAAAAAAGTTAGTGAAGTATAATTAGTGGTTAGTAATATGTACAAAATGAACATCTTGAGGACTATTTTTCATAGGTCAAAAAGACTCAAAATATGACACATTAAGGGATAGGTTATCATTGATGCAAAGTATTGAAGATGATTGAAAAATCAACTAACAATAGATTTGTAACAAAGAAAGTTATGCAACCCTAAGTCCATCTATCAATATTATGATTTGTTCTCTTTATTTTTGTTTTTACTCCTCTTTTATTTAGCAAGATAGTAAGAGAGTAAATAAATTAGCATAATGTAAATGATATGGTTAGATAACAATAAACATAAACATAAAGAACTTGAAATAAAGTGAACAATAAAATAAATTGCAAGAAAGTAAAGTGAAATAATGTAAATGTTAGGAGTTAGTAGTTAGTGGTTAGTGGTTAGTGGTTAGTAGAATAACAATAAGCAAATAGAATAACAAGTTAATGTAAAGAAAATGGTTTCATCTATGTATCAAATGACCCAAATATGGTTGAAATAGAGGCAACCTATCAATACCTCAAAGTATCATGAAGGATCTATTGATCAATCATTAATAGGTTTGAAACATTGAAGGTTTTATCAACTCTAAACAACCATGGCCATGATCTAATAGATCTCATCAACCAAGTAAATGTAACAACAAATATTAAATGATAACAAGAAACAAAGTTTGATTGAAAATAATGGATAAAAAATAGTAAGAGCAAAAAATCCCCAAAAGGGTGTAAACCCAATAAAACCCACTTGTCTCAAAGTTGACTCAAATCTCTCTCAAAACACAACCCAAGAGTAAAAATCCATTTTCAAACACAAAGCAAAACCAAAAAATGTCAAGGAGTTTGAGTCCAAAATATTACCAAGATTGTGGTGTCAAAACTAGGTTGTTGTTGTGTTTGGGTTTGAGAATGAAGCAAAAAGCTTGGAAGAGGGTGGCTATGGTTGTTGTGGTAGGAAAATGGAAGATAAGGAAGGTGTATGTTTATATGGTGGTGGTGAATGATTATGTAAGTGAAGGTCACAAGTTTGTTGTTGTTTTTGTTATGTGGAGATTGTGGATTTTTACATGGTGGTTGGGTGGTTCAAAGAAGAAAAGAGGGTTTGGGTGAGTTAGGGTTTAGGTTGAAAAGAGGGAGCTTGAATGTGATTTGGGCAGAGGTTTTGTGGCTTTCAAGCTTGAAAAATGAGTGGGGATAGTGCTCTATTTATAGAGGGAGCAAATGGGTTGAAATGGGTGAAAGAAAATTACTTTGTGGTGAAAAAATAGAGTTACTACTATTGTCTGCGCAGGTGTAATCGATTACCATAATTAGGGTAATCAATTACACAGTCCAAAATGGTCTGGAAATCAATTTTTTGTTTGTGTAATTGATTACCATGATTAGGATAATCAATTACCCAGTCCAAAAATTGTTTTTTCCCTTATTTTGTTGGTTTTTTCCTCCAGAACTTTAACCGGATAACCCCCGTTTTTTCCAGGTGTAAACACCATGCCTTGAGTCTGTGTAATATGTATTTGGTTATGAAATTTCAATGAAATTGTGATGATGAAATAATGAATACATGCATGGGCAGTAGGGACATGGATCAGATGAAAGTTGTATCGGGGTATGGTGAATTTTAGGGTATGAAAACTCCCTCAAATCCCGACCTTCTCGTTCGTCGCGAATAATCTGGGTTAAAGGTTCAGCACAGTGGTTCTCCGATGAAGAACAAATTTGGACTCTCCTTCTTGATCGCTTCTTCTTCGATGCCACTTCTTTGTACCTTTGTTTCTTCCTCTACGATCTTCTGCAATCTGGTTGAGTTGTTGTATAAAGGAGGGATCGCTTGTTGTTTGTGATAACTGTGAATTCGAAGCGTGGTTCAGCTTTGTGTGATACGTTGCAAAGAAATGGAGATGCGCAACATAACATTATGATGAAGAGTTCGCGATGATGAATCGCATAGTGAAGGTGACAATTTTTTCTTGAAACTCTTTATGCTTTTCTCCTCCTTTATTTTCCTTCTTTCTTATTGTGTTGTGTTGTTGATGATGAATAATATGGTGAGGTTAAAGTTGATGTGATGATTGAAGATTGCCTTTCTGATTGTTATGCAGGTAATATGAGGCATAGAATGGAGGTTGCAGGTAAATATGAAGCAATGAGGCTCACGACCCCTATGAACCAACATGCTAGGGGTCTATGCGGACTAAACTCCAACATCCCAGCTCCAAGGACTCAAGCATCTATCAATTAGGGCTTTGATTAATCACCAACCTGAAAGTCTACCCATCAAGGATTTTGTATAATAGCCACCCCTGATTAGGGTTTTAAACCAAACCATAAGCTCCAACGACAACTTCTCTGACCATAGGGACATAACTAGGGTTTAGAAGCTTAATTCATGCATGGAGGCCAAACAATAAGATTCCTCTAGACCAAGAATTAGGGTTGCAACCCACACGATGAGCAATACCAAAATCTTCAATCCAAACCTGCTTTGTTAACCAAAAACCTTGAATCTATGATGGTTTTTAGTCAATGTTAACCATGAGTGAATGATGAACACGAATGAGACATGAACGAGGTTAGATGGGTCTCAGGTTAGATGAAAAGTAAAAAGGGAGGGCAAATTTTGGGGTGCTACAGTTGTCCCTGTTTAATCTTCTTGAATCTGAATACAAGAATTGCGAAAGCTTTTCAGGTATTCAAGGTAAAAGAGGATGAAATACTAATAATTCCAAAAAAAATCCCGTTGATGACGGTGTTTACCAGTGATTTCTGATAAACAACCGCTAGTCTTCCAAATTTATATATTTTTGGTAACTTACAGGATCGACTAGATTGATCATAGGACATGTGTCTCAAGAACTATTATTACGGTGATTTGACTCGTGGTTAAGTTTGTTTCTGGTTTGTGGACAAAGAAAAGTGTTTTGACAACAATTCTAAATGAAACTTACGACTTTATGAACAAAGTAAATGACGATAACTTTGTAGTAAAAGGTTTCTTAAAGATAACGAAAATACTTGGAAAGGGTAAAGATAAGTGACTCGAAGTAAATGCTTTAAGTTTTGAGAAAGTACTGGAAATGAAGACTTGGCGAAATGTAAATGCAAAAGTAAAAGTGATGATAAACTACTAAAAATAAGGGCAATTCGACAAAATAAAAGGCAGTGAATAACTTTAATTTAAATGACTTGTATGAAATAGATAACATGAACGAAACTTATGGTGTTCTTCATACATACATTTTCAGCGTAAAACTCTTTTCTCTCGCTCTGGTACTTCGAGTATATTTTGTGAATTTCTGTATATCTGTTTGAACACACCTTGAATCTAAAACTAAGACCCCTATTTATAACAATTACGGCCTCTTCATAGATGACTGCCACGTTCGACTTTTCAAGTGACGCATGTCTCAGATGTTTCCATGTGTTGGCCTAACGGAAACTGCTTCATTTAAATTTTAAATCTTCCCGCTTGAGGCTTCGACTCAATCAAAACGCCTACGTCGAAGAGAGCTTTGTGGAAATCCAAAATCTTCTAAGTCACAGGCTTCGAAAACAAAGAATTGTTCACCCACGAAAAGAATTAAACAGCTTCGACACTGCCATCTTTTATTTATTCTCCAAAACGTAACACTTCCAAAGAACTTCAACTATCTGTCGAAATCTCCAGCTAACAAATTGCCCCCAAGAAATGTCTATTTCGAATTACTGTAGAAATGGACATTTTTTGTAATCACCAGATTTCGACCAGAGACCTTTCATAGACCTAAAAGTCCACATTTGTCAGTTAATCATGATTAACTTTTTCAAAACGTCTCATCAGAACGTGTGCGCAGTTATTTGTCATCATGAATTTCAACTTCCAAGAAAATGAACAGTAATCCCTGCACCCTTTTCTCAGAAAAACCACCACGTGGCCCACTACCTTGGTAAAGTGTAACCAGTCAGCTTCGTAGGTTTAACACTATAAAAGCTCACTTGTCATTTCTTTCTTTTCACGAAAATCTCCATTTCCCACCTAAGTTCATCTTCTACAACTTCTCTGAAAACGCTTCTTCTTCCCTAAAACCCTAATCCTTCAAAATCTCCAAAACCCATGACAATGTCTTCTGATAAACAACAAAAGCAATCAAAGAACATCAAAGGTGCTGGATCCTCAAAAAGTTCTGCTTCCCAGAACATTCCAACTAGCACAACCATCACTGTTGGGGATCAGGAATACATCACTGCTCCAAAACTTATGAAAGAACATAAAGTAATTTTTGCTTCTCAGGTAATGGTTCCTTCCTTACTTTCTGGAAATGCTTTAGGGTTTTTAGGCCCATTAGTCTCTGAAGAACATTTAGAGAAATATGCTCAGTTTTTTCCCTGTCATCATACTACTAAACCCATAGCCAACAAAACCGTTTCCTCCAGAGATGACGAGGATCTAACCCAAAGAGAGGCCTTTCAACTGGATTTTATCATTAATAGTTTCAAACCCTTTCGGTCTTGTCCAACTCTAGACAAATCCTATCTAGCTTGGTTAACAAAAGTTGAGAAGAAGAAAGCTTCATTTCGGAAAGAATTGGGTACTTTTGACCTAATCCAGATGTCGAAGCTGGGATTCAGTTACTGTCAGCCTTTATTACTATCCAGCCTATATTTCTGGGATAACACATATAACACCTTTCATCTCCCTTGTGGAATGATGACTCCTACGCTTTTCGACGTAGTTGCCATTGCTGGACTTCCTCCGACAGGAGAAACCTTCGACCCCTACCAAGACTATGAAAACTTGATTGACTTCAATGTTAAGAACGCTTCGTTCAGTACTTACATTAATCTATATCATGCTGATGGGGAAGAAGTTTCTGATATAGAACATATAGCATTCTTAGGTCTATGGTTGTCCAAGTTCTTCTTTTGCTGCAAATCTTTGCAAGTTGCTAAGAGAATTTTAACACTCGCTAACCAATTGCATGCTGGTCGAAGAGTGTGTTTGAGTGAACTCTTATTGGCTAGTTTGTACGAAAGTCTAGGATCGGCTAGTGCTAAGTTAAAGGAATATGAAGTTGGTACCAATTTATTACTATTTGGGCCTTAATGGCTTCTTCAATTGTGGCTTAATGTCACTTTTGAATCCTTTTTGCCAACACGAGGAAACATCGAAGAAAGTGCCCTAGAGATAATAAATCGAAGCATTGAGGGCACCAGACTCCTTCGACTGACTCCAGCCGATGATGTTGACAACTTACAAACTTCCCTCACCAAATACACCTTGATGTTCTCGAAGCGTCACCATTTCCTTCCTTCGATGGCTCCTTTTTCCAGTCGAACCCATGGTCCTTCCTGGTTCACTGCTTCGCTCGAAGATGCTGTGAAGAACGCCAACACAGAGACCGAAGACATATGGCGTGCCTTTCTCCTCCCAAGGCTGCTTGTTTCTAGGATTTTGCCAGTAAAGAGCCATGTGTCTCTGTTGGCTTATCAAACTAATTTTGTCTCTCGACAATTTGGTTTGTGTCAACTTATCCCTGTTTCTTTATTCAAACGGAAGCGCGAGATCTACTGTGCATGGACTGAATGGAGCGCTCGAGACATTGCAATCCACAAAGAATTCCATGCAAATTTTGCCGAATTCCAATTAATAGCCTACCAACCGTCGTTCTATTCCACCAATGGTTTTGCCACTTGATGGACAGATTTTTTATTCCAAGAATATGTTTTCTACTGCCGAAATCAAAGAACGTCTAACGAAGGCCTTTTCATCTTTGCATGAAAATGTCCCCAAGGGTAAGCTTACTCACTCTGAAGAAATCCAAGCATTCCAAAAGTACTTTGAAACTGTCTATGACCCAACGAACCTTGTTGGAACCGTTTGTGATGCAGCGCCAATTTTAAAAGAAAATTTTGAAAAACAAATCGCCAAAAGAAAATCTCTCAAAGCTGTAAAACCTGAATTGAAATATGATTTGGCCTTTGAGTGCGAACCACCAAAATTTCCAAAGTTACCCAATGTAGATTTTGCTTTGTCATTTTTTCCCCTTACCCAAACTGGTTTACATGTGGGAATATTTTTAATGAACTGAAAAATGACCAACAAAGACCTGCTAAAAGGGCAGTTGCAACCAAACATACCTTAGACAGTTTCAAAGGCTTTCTTCACTTCGACTTAGCTGCAGTGAGAATTACTTCTCTGACATGTGAAGGTGTGGAATGTTTGGATTTATTGGTTTTACAACTCCCTTTCGTCTTTTTGCCAATCTTTTAAACATTTGCATGTTTCGACTAACTTACGTCCTTCTTTAGCTGTCGAAAGGAAGGTGGCGAAGAAAGAGAAGCCTGTGGCGAAGGCTAGTTCAAATACTGCTTCCAAGCCAACTACCTCTTCAAGCCAGGGAGTGCCTTCTGGTGCTGCTCCAGAAAAAACGAAGAAGAGTTCAAAGGTATTACATCAAATAACTTCTTTATCTCTTTCGTATTTTTCTAACTATTTATAATTCTCTTTTTCAGGGTAGTGGCAAGCCTCCTTTGACACCCAAGAAAAGAAAAGCCTCCACTGCTAATATAATTCTTGTCGAAGATGATGAAGAGGATACTCATCCAACTCCACTCAAGAAAAAGCAGAAGAAAAATAAGGCAACAGTTGCCCCTTTCCAAACAAATAAACAACAAGGTGTCGAAACCAACATTCTTCCTCCTCTTCCAAAGAAAACTCCATCCCAGCCCTCTGGTGGCGCAGTGCTGGAGCACATTGGGAGCAATGCCTCCGACCCCGAGGCTCGACAGGTATACTTCAACCTTGAGTGTTTTATCTTTCGACAAACTCATACTTTATTCTAACACTTTATTTTCAGGACAAAGCCACAACTCCCCTCATTTCTACCGCCAATCAAAGTGATCCTTCGAGCGGCATGAATCCATCTCCTCCTCCGACAATCAGCGGTGCTGTCTAAAACAAAGGCTCTTTGACTGGAGCTCAAAATCTCGAAGCAGATAACACTCAGAATGAAGAAGAAACCTCTTCTCCTGGTGAAGATGGTAAAAGAGATTCGAAGCACGTTGACGAGAAGGACTCGGCAGGGAAAGAAGATTCTGAGGATACTCCTAGTAATTCTCCTGCAAGAGTTGTGTTCCCTTCAGATGATGCTGATGAGGATGATCAGGATTCTGATGAGATTGAGGGGTATTTCCAGGAAGATGAAGACATGAATGTGGGAGAAGCTGATATTGAAGGAAATCAAACTGGAACTGGTGATGCCAACGTCGACACGGTCCCAAATCCAAATAAAGTTTGACCATCCATCACTCAGACTTCACCTATACCACTTACTGAGGAGGAGAAAAAAGCTGTAAAACAAAGTGATCTCCTCAACTATGTGAGGTTAATGATGGCTCAAAGAGAGTCTTCTTCAGAGCAAAGTATTTATGGAGCTTCGACCCATTCTGGTGCTAGTGCAAACGAAGCATCACATGACGAACTCCTTCAGCAGGTGAAGAAGGTAGTTTTTGATGTAGATCTCTTTGAGGAATTAAGGAATAATGTGGGAGCGAGCTTTAGCATAAAGAAGCTGATAAGCAAGATTAACATCACTGCTTGCCCCACTGATATAGGTGAAGCCCTTATTGATATTCAGAACCTAATTGATCAAGTTTGTGATGAATATCATAGGGAGGTGGACGCCAAAGCTAAGCTTCTATCAACTGAAAAAGCTCAAGCCACTGAGTTTGACAATGCCCTTTGAACTTCACAAGCTTCTGTGGAGTTAGCCGCTTCCAGAAAATCAGCCCAAGCAGAATTCGACACTTACACTGCTTCGATACGTCTCTGGGAATCTCATATTGCAGAATTGCAGAAGAAGATTTCTGACGCTAAGGAGAAGCAGGCTGCTATCCAAGGCTTGGATAGTACTGAAGCTGATGATCTGGCGAAGCAGAGCGTAAATCATGTCGAAAAGGCTACGACTATGAATGAAGATATTGCCCGCCTCAGAGGGGTTCAAGCGGCTGTTCAGTACAAGATTGGCTTGGCGAAGAAAAAATATGATCGGATGAGGGCCACTATTCCTTTTTGATTTCCTCCTGTATTTGTTCTATTCGACTCTTTTTTATTTGTAACCTGATTAAAACGAAAGCCATTTTAGCAAAGTTTGGAGTTTAAATATCTTCACCATTTTGGCCATGATAGTTCTTTGCTTGCTATGTTGTTATGATTTTAACTTCGTGCATAAATGGTTTATACTTCTTTAAGTATTTTCCATTTACTTTTAGGATTCTTCGATCCTCTGTTAGTTCTTCTATTTCGTATGCATTGTTTGAAAAGGCTTTTAAAATTCGAAAAGGTCCTTCCCAATGTGGAGACCATTTTCCTAATGCCTTATTCTTTCGATCCATAAGTAATATAACTTTCCAAACTAAATCATTCATAGTGAAGGTTTTACCTTTGACCCTCTTATTGTATGCCCTTGCTACCCTCTCCTTCTGTCTTCTTAATACTTCTAACACATGCAACCTTTCTTCGTCCAAATCCACCAGCTCATTTATCATCATTTCCCAGTATAAGTCAGATGGAATTTCTCCCTGTCTTTGGATTCTCACTGATTGCAAGTAGATTTCGATAGGTAATACTGCATCATGTCCAAATGTAAGTTGGAAAGGTGTAGTGTTAGTAGCTTCTTTAGGGGAGGTTCGACAAGCCCAAAGTGCTTGATCTAAAGTTTTGTGCCAACTTTTTGGCTTCTTTCCTACATGCTTTTTGATTAAACCAATTATTGCTTTATTGGCTGCTTCGACTTGACCATTGGCTTGAGCATAATAGGGTATGGATGTTAATAGTTTGAAACCCATCTCCTTTGCAAACTCTTTCATCTTTCGACCAGTAAAAACTGATCCTTGATCTGTTGTTATACTTTCTGGGATTCCAAATCTATATAAAATTTTCCTTTGAATGAATTCGATAACAGTTTCTTAATCCACATTTACTAAAGGTACTGCTTCGACCCATTTAGTGAAATAGTCAATTCCTACAAGTATGTACCTTTGACCTTTGGATGAATTGGGTCGAATTTCCCCAATTAGATCTAACGCCCAACCTCTGAAAGGCCAAGGCTTAATAATTGTATGAAGCTCACTTGCAGGAGCATGTTGAATTCCTGCATGTATTTGACATTCTTGGCAACCCTTAGCAAACTCTATACAATCTTTTAACATGGTGGGCCAATACCTTCCATATCTGAAAAGCAACCATTTCATCTTATGGCCTGCCTGGTGTGCTCCACAGGCTCCACTATGAACGCTAGATAATGCCAAGTAAGCTTCGTTTTCTCCTAAGCATTTCAACAGGATCCCTTCAGGGGTTTTCTTGAATAATTCATTCCCCATCAAAATATAAGATAAAGCTCTGTACTTGGTTTTTCTTTCTGTATCTGTCGAAGGGTCCTTAAGATAATTAATAATTGGATTCCTCCAATCTGTATCTATTAAGGTATCAATGGCCAGTACTTCAAACTCCTCTTTGTTAGCATATCCTAACTGAGTGCTTTCCAAATCTGTCGGAGACAATCTGGAAGCCATTGCCTTTCCTCTTACTTCGACAAGTCCTTCTAGCTTCTCTTTTGAAATTTTATACCCTTAAGCTATTTGTGTTAAGTCATTAGCTTCTTGGTTTTTTATTCTAGGGACATGTTTTATGTCGATGTATTCGAATTTTTTGAGTAACCTATTTGCAATGACGAAGTACATAATCAAATTTTGTTTTATACATTTGTACTCCTTCGTCAGTTGCTTGATTACTAATTCTGAGTCTCCTTTAATTTTGACCCTAGTTTCCCCTAATTCCAACAAAGCCTCAAGTCCTGCAATAAGGGCTTCATAGTCTGCTTCGTTGTTAGAACAAAAGGGGCCTTCAATTCTATATTTGAGTTTTGTTGGAATTCCGTCAGGAGAAATTAACATGATCCCAACTCCACTTCCATCCTTATGAGTGGAACCGTCGAAGAATAATCTCAAAGGTTTCAACTCAACTTGAAGTTGAGGATTTTCGACCACTGCATGGTCCACAATAAAATCTGACACTATTTGTCCCTTCATTACCCTTAAGGGCATAAAGGTTAAAGAGTATTCAATGAGTGCTAAAGCCCATTTGCCAATTCGACTGTGCATTATTGGATTAGATAACATATACTTGATGACATCAAAATATGAAGAGACGTATAAATCAATAGGTTTTATATAATACTTGAGTTTAGTACAAGAGAAATACAAACAAAGACACAACTTTTCTATTGAAGTGTATCTAGTTTCTGCATCATTTAAAACCCTACTAAGATAATAAATGGCTCTTTCAACGCCATCTTCATTCTCTTGTGCCAACATGCTACCTATGGTAGTGTCGGAAGCTGATATATACAGTCTCATAGGATTCTTTCCACATGGTGGTGCCAAGATAGGAGGATTCGTCAGATAATGTTTGATCTTGTCGAATGCCTTTTGATTTTCGTCATTCCATTCGAACTTCCCTTGTTTCAGGCGCAGAAGGGGAGAGAAGGCTTGAGTTCGACCACTTAAATTGGAAATGAATCTTCTTAGGAAGTTTATCTTTCCTAATAATGATTGCAATTCTTTCTTGGTTGATGGTGCTTTGGTCTCCATAATAGCCTTCGTCTTGTTCTGATTGATTTCTATCCCTTTTTTATGGACCACAAAGCCCAGAAAATCTCCATCCTGCACAAAGAGTGCACACTTAAGAGGATTCATTTTAAGCCATGTTTTCTCATTCTTTCGAATGATTGGCTGAGATAGGTTAGATGATCTTCATCTGACGTAGATTTTATCACAATGTCATCTATGTACACTTGCATAAATGTCTCTATATAATCAGGGAATATAGAATTCATTGCTCGCTGGTATGTTGCCCCAACGTTTTTTAGGCCAAAGGGCATAACTATCCACTCATAAGTGCCTATTGCCCTGGACATCGAAAGGATGCTTTAGAAACATCCTCTTCTGCAATGAAAATCTGGTTATAGCCAGAATATCCATCAAGCATGCTGAGATATTCATAGCCTGTGGCTGAGTCAACCAGCATCTCTGCCACATGCATTGGATACTCATCTTTAGGAGTTGCTGCATTTAGATCACGAAAATCTATGCACACTCGCAAATAGCCATTTTTCTTGATAACATGAACTATATTTGCAATCCAATCGACATACCTTGTGGTCCTAATGAAATTGCAATGAAGAAGTCTTTCAACTTCTTTTTTGATCTTTGAGAGGATCTCTGGGGCGAATCTCCTTGGAGTCTGCTTGATGGGCTTCTTGCCATCCTTGATAGGCAGCTTTAATTCGACCAAGTCCCTCTTCAAACCAGGCATCTCGTCGTAATCCCAAGCGAATCAATCTTTGTTTTCTCTTAGCAATTCAATGACTCTTACTTTCAACTTGGGGTCCAGTTTAGCGCTGATGTAGGTAATTATTTTTGTACTCCCATTTCCGAGATCAATTTCTTCAAGAGGATCTTGCACTAACATCTTTGTACTTGACGTTACTGGATCTTTTTCGAATCCCAAAGGCTCTTCGTCGTAGATGGCATCAAACATCTGTTCTGTTGGTTCCACAAGTACTTGTTCGTCAGGGGTTTTTGGTTTAGAGTACTCCCCAGGTCCTGTATTATAGATTTCACCATATGTGGCTTTGTTAGCCATGTTTGTTATCTCGGCTTCAAGAGCCGCTTGTCTTTTGTTCTCAGCCATGTAGGCCAACATCTTTTCGAGAAAAGAAGACTCAGTCATAGTACAGGTCTTCATCCCAGCCTGTTGGCCGTATTTCAGATGATTCCCCTTCTTCTGGGTCTCCCGTAATATCGCTATCCCACTGAAAGCCATTTGGATGAAGAGTCAAGAAGTACAAGGCATTTTTATTTGGGGTGTAGCCTTCTTCCGCTGGGTAGCATGGTCCTATGTGAGCCAAGTTCCTGTCGAAGTTTCTCTTATATACATGGTTTACTTCTTCCATGAAGTAACTTTGGTCAGCTTCAACATTCTCTACCACACCATCTTCTCTCCAGATGGATATCCTCTGATGCATGGTCGAAGGGACTGCCCCTATTCCATGTATCCATTCTCTCCCTAGTAGTAAGTTGTAATTTGCTTTTGCAGGTATTACCATAAACATTGTTGGTCTTGTGATTGATCCAACAGTCAGATCCACTTGTATGACGCCCAGCGTCTGTCCTATCTTACCCTCATAATTTGACAATACCATGTTGTGAGGTTTGACATCAGTGTCGAACATACCTATCTTCTTCAACATGAATTGGGGCATCAAATTGACTGTTGCTCCTCCGTCCACCAAGACTTTATTCACTCCCATCTGTCCAACTTTGGACCTAATGTATAGGGGCTTGAGGTGATTCTACATCCATTGGTGAGGCCTTTCGAAAATAGCGTTTTGCTCTTCGACAACGCCACTGTTCAGAACACAGTAACACACTGGTTAATGCTTCGCCATCTCCACAGCATTCGCTTCCTCATTATCTTCAACCTCTGTCTCCTGGTTATATTCGTACGGCAGGACTGAGACTACATTGCAATTCATACTAATAGAAGACACTCCGTCGGACTCGAAGTCGTCAGTGAGCATTTCCTCCTCTCTGACTTGTTCCTTCTGAACTTTCTGACTTATGTTTTCATCTGGAAACAATTTCCTTCCTACGGGTGGTTTGGTCGAATTCGTGACATTTGGGGGAACCTTGGCGCTGCTGGATTCTCCAGTCTCTTTTAGATTCATCTCTCTTTTAGCCTTCCTCATCCTCTGATGTCTTCTCCACTGGGATCTTGACATAGGATTCTTTCCTTTGTAGTTTTCTAGCCTGATAGCCTCTCTCTTGGATGTTTGGAACTGTTTTCTATACACCCAAGAGGTTCTTCCTCCATCCTCAAAACTTTTCCACTTTCCTTTCTTCGGTCCTGCCTGAGTCCATTTGTCCTCAGGGACTTCTGCTGGCAGTTTAAACATAACTCTTTTCGCCATTGGGTGAGGGTTGTCTGGCCTCCTAGGTTCTCCCCTCTTGTCGAAGCTATACATGTTTGGGTTACCTCCATGTCCGTCCCAACCTTGGTCATATGGGATTCTTTCGAATGCTTCAGCTAATTCTCCGTTGTACATTGCCCCACACCTGAGACACATCAAGCATTCTGTTTCATATTTGTAGCAACGCACAATGAAACCAAGGAGGTTTTCTCCTGGCGTGGGATACACCTTCTATAATTGGCTTTCCTTCCTCCAGTTTCTCTCAGTCTTTGTTCGTTGCCATCTTTCGTAATCCTCAACCACCCTTCGACATATCTTGATGATGCACCTTGGGCACAGCGACATGTCAGCATTCCTTTTGTGACATCTCCAAAGGTATTCACGTAGGCTTTCGTTGGCTTTGGGATAGCCAAACTTCATCCCTTTCTTGCTCCATCTTCAGACATTTCTCCACTTCCTCCATTTCTAGGGGGGGTGTTTCAGATCCACCATGTTGACACCTAGACTGGCGCCATCAGTGATTGAAATTTCCTCGAATTTCGTTCTTAGGCCCTCAGTAGCCTCAGTTGCTTTCCCCTTGAGACCTTCAGTGGCCTTTGGTTCGACGTTAGCAACCTGTTTACCTTTGATAGAGATTCCAAAGGAAACATCGTTATTTAGGCCATAAGTAGCCTGCTTTCCGTCTAGCGCATGGTGTCGCATCTCGAAAAATACGATTCCTCGCGATGGTCGCGGAAAAAATTACGTTCAAACAGAGTCGCCACCGAACTTTATTCATCCCAACAAAGGGGTAGGAAAATATCGATAAAACCTTTAGGAAATGGAATAATGGTCATCGCAACCATATTTGGGTTCGGGAGTGGATTACGTAAGGGGAAGGTATTAGCACCCCTTACGTCCGTTGTACTCAACGGGAACCTTTTAGTTCTAATTTGCTTTTCGAGTGTTAATTTATGTTTGTTTTTTATCTTTGGGTTATAAAATATCAGAAATTGAAATGGATGAGAACCTTAGAAAGGGAAAGGGGAGGTTTTTTATTAGTGCGCTCGCGAAGATACAACAATCTCCTGCCTACGTATCCTTATGGTATAATAAGGAAATCATAGCATTCGTAGTTCGGGGAACTACGGTTGGTTGGTGTTTTTTTAATGAACAATTGTTTAGATCGCATCCTAAAGGCTAAACGTTAGCTTGTCTACTCTCGGAGAAGGCTTAAACGCTAGTTTGTTGTGCGCATTAGAAAGGATTAAATAGTGTTCTTTTTTTAAAAGAGTTTCAGTCACACATGGGTGACAAGTTGGATCAATATGTTGGATGTTTTGATTGATTGGTTTCTATCGCACGAGGGCGAGAAAGGATAAACTTGATAGGCTAAGATATTTTTGGTTGGATGACGATTACTCGGATAGTCGAGTAAGACAACTCGTATCCTAACAGTCGGGAAAGGGAATAGAAGACTCTAGACCGCTTTCTTTTTCATCCTTAATTATAGAAAGGATTTGATAATAATTAAAGTGTTTTTGAATGGATGACGAATACTCGGATAATCGAATAAGACAACTTGTATCCTAACAATCGAGAAAGGGAGTAGAAGACTCTAGACCGCTTTCTTGTTTCATTTGAGTGATTATGAAAATCGATTTATGTATGGTTGATGTATTTTAGAATAAACGACAAGTACTTGAATGGCTGAGTAAGACTACTCATATTCAAGCATTTGAGAAGAGGAATTGAAAACTCAAGACCGTCTCCCTTTTCGTATAGTTTTGATTCAGAATGATTTGACTTATAGAATAAGTTGGTGGAAAGATGACAATTGTTCGACTGACCGAGTAAGAGAACTCGTATTCAAACAATTGATGAGAGAAGTTGAAAACTCAAAGTCATCTCATTTTTCATTTCATTGTCATGAAAGTGTTTTGATTTAATCGGGATTTGAAAGTTTGTAGAGGAACGACAATTATTTGACTAACCAAGTAAGAGAACTTGTATTCAAATAGTCGCGGAGAAAAAATTGAAGACTCAAAGTTATCTCCCTTTTGGTTTCTTATTATAAAAGGATTTGATTTGTTTGTACTTAAATGAATTAGAAATGACGACCATTTGACTAACCGAGTAAGAAAACTTGTATTCAAATAGTCGCGGAGAAAAAATTGAAGACTCAAAGTTATCTCCCTTTTGGTTTCTTATTATAAAAGGATTTGATTTGTTTGTACTTAAATGAATTAGAAATGACGACCATTTGACTAACCGAGTAAGAAAACTTGTATTCAAATAATCGAAGAGAGGAGTTGAAAACTCAAAACCATCCCCCTTTTCGTTTTCAAATGAAGTGTTGTTTAGATGCGATTAAGTATTTAAAATTGACTTTCGATGTCGGATCGAGGTTTTAAAAATTGCATTCTTGTGAATGAATTGAATTTATTTAGTGAATAATCCATCTAATTGATTAATCAATAACCAAATAGGTCTCATTGTAAGAAAGCCCAAGAGTAAGCTATGTGAGGTTGATGGCGATGCTTAAAAGCAATCGACTTACAAAGGTATTTGACAATGGGGGGCTCGATATTGAATCGAGAATTATATGATACTTTTGAAGTTGGTTTGATATGGTTTTAACTCGAAGTGATTGAATGAGTTTGGTTTTAAAACGATATTGAAACGATTATGAAATCGAGTTTATAGTTTGAAAATGATTATGAAATTGTGAGTTGTGAAATGATTTTATAAATTTAATTTTCTATACTATTAATCACAACGAATTTGAACTTATACAAAAAGGTTTATCGAACACACATATTTACACATGAATCTTATCTCTTATAATGATGTCAAGCGCAACAAAATTAAATAACAATACCAAATAATAAAACTATATTATAAAATAAATGTGGCCTAATTAAAGATGACAAAGTCTAAGTGATAAAAATTAAAATTTAATCATACAAAATACGGAAATACATAAATAATACTAAAGGATATTAATGATAAATAATAAAAATTTAAATAAAAAAAAATATTAAAAGGGTGGGAACCGCCACCTAATTTATTCATAAAAAATAATAATACAAATGGTGGCAACCGCCACCTATTTTTATGGAAATAAAATAAATAATAAAAAATAATAAAAAGGCTGGTGACCGCCACCTATTTTATGAAGATAAAATAAATAAAAAAATAATAAAAAGGGTGGTGACCGCCACCTATTTTATGAAGATAAAATAATTTTTTTTAAAAAAGAAACAATAAAAAGGGTGGTGACCGCCACCTATATTTTTTAATTATTAAAATGAATTTAATAAATATAAAATTTAGGTTTTAAAAGGTCAAACTTAATGATACATTTTTTACTGTAAATACTCTCTTTCTCTCTTCACACTGTTTCTCGAAAAAAAACAATTCTCTCTCTTTCCATTAGTCACCTCTTTTAATTATAAATTGGAATAATAAAAAACAAAATTAAATGGGAATTAAAGTGCTATCATGACAAATCAAACCTAAAACAAGCCTCATTATCAAACGATCCTCCACTCTCTCATGACTTTCTCTCTCCGTCGCTTCACTCTCTCCCTCTCTCAATTTCATGGCACATAACAACAAAAACAACATGCAAAAACCAAGCTCAAACGAAGAACAGATCTCAAACGCGCACAAAGCAAAAATCACGTAAAAAATCAGATGCCATGGATTCGATTCAACACAGAAGAATAAAAGTTGTAGCAAAGCGTAATGGATGATAAAAAGGAAAGTCATAGAAGAAGGTAGACGCAAATGGTTTACCAAATCAGAAGTTCTGAAAATCTCCGGGTTGGCGAGATCTTTCGAATTCCAACAAAGGCCTTCTTTCGCAAGCGATTCTTTAATGAGGTAAGCTATATCCCTTTTGTTTTTCTACTACTCTTTATATATTTGGTTTCTCGGGCGAGTAATGCGGTTAAGGTTTGAGCTCACTTGTTTCATAAATTTTGATTCAGGAAATTTTGAACAAGTTTTCTTGGAATTTTGCGGAGAGTTTTGGGATTTGGATTTCGGTCGAAATTTGTGTAGAATGACGACTGGGTTTTTTCTCTTCTTTCTCCTTTCGATTTGCTGGTTTTGAACACTATGTGTTTGGGTGTTCTTAACAAAAATTATTTTTGGTTAATCTCTGGGATTGTAAGAATGTTTTCTCTGTTTGGTTTTTGGGTTCGAAAAAAAAATTTGTCCTCTCGTCTCTCTTTCTCTTGCTGTTAACTTCTGTCTCCTCTCCCCTCAACTGATGAACTTTTTGAGTCTTATAAAAAAACTCCTTTTAGTTACGGCCTTTCCTTCCAGATTATGCGGGATCTGTTTTGTAAATTTGTTACTGTTTTAAGCCATTTTCGAAATGCTTTTTGGGTATTCATGTTGGTCTTCTGGATAAAGTGTTAAACTAATTAACTTATTAGTTATTTTTCAGTTTTTTAAGCGCTTTTGGAAAGGGCTTTTTATTTAAGCTGTTTTTTCACTCTATAGGTTACAACATGAAGTGACTTGATGGAATGGAAGGTTGGATCCACTCTATGAGGCAATTGGATTTAGGAGCGCTTTGGCCTGAAGAAAGGTTTTGGCCGTTGGTTCTTCAAAAGCTTTGTTCTCAACCTGTCATTGTTGCAGCACCTTTTATTTGGATTTGTATTGTGGATAATTATGCAACTGTTCTTGAATGGTTTGTAACGTGTGAAGCTTTTTTTTAAAAATGTTTATGTAATTAATTTTCTTTTTGTTTAAAAACCACTAAATTTTATTTTAATATTTTGTTTGTATATGTCCCATTAAGGTGTTTCAAAATTTGTCTTGTTATCTCAATTAGAACCTGTTTGGACCATTATGAGTCATTCAACTTAAGAGGTTACTTTTAGCATGTTTTTTTTAACAAAATACAACCGTGACCAAGAGTTAAAAATGAAACATGTTATTGCAATTTCAACTCTAATCCAAAAACAACATACTTTCAACTATGGCACAAAGAACCCAAATAATGGTGACTTAATTTAAAAACCACACAATTCTAACTTCAACACATGAATCTAAATATGGTGCTTTAATTTAAAAACAACACAATTCTAATTTCAACACATGAATCTAAATATGGTGCTTTAATTTAAAAACAACACAATTCTAATTTCAACACATGAATCTAAATGTGGGACTTTTAATTTAAAAAAAAACAACACAATTCTATTTTAAATACAAAAATCTAAACATGGGACTTTTAATTTAAAAAACACAATTTTATTTTAAATACAAAAATCTAAACATGGGACTTTAAATTTAAAAAAAAAACACATACATATTTCTAAAAAATGCAAATTTAATTTGGGAACCCATGAAGAACTTAGAACTTGATATAAATATTTGGGATGAGTAAATGGATTAGTAAATAGTGATCATAGAAATAATAACATGGCTTTTAACACTTACTAATAAAAAAATAGGTTTTGGATTAGTAATGTAAAAAGATTCAAACCACATTTTAGATTATGAACACTCTTATGCAAATGGGCCTTTGAAATAAAAAGATCTCATGGGTAAACCACAAATGGCCGGACAAAATTGAGGTATGACAGCTGACCCTATTTAATTACCTCAAACCGGTAAGTGATAATGACAGTAGTCTTTATGCATTCACAGTGGGAGATAATTAAATACAAGAAGACCCAAATTTTGTCCTAGGAATTGGAAGGAAGAAAATACAGGAAGAATGTGTGGTGAGAAATGGCAAAAGACATTATCCCACAATAAAATGGAACAGTCGAGACTTTCTGGGAGTCGTCAGAACAGTATCCTGGACGTCATAGTCGAGATATGTTAGCGATGGAATGACATCCCTAGCTAGATCTCAAGATTTTTCAGGATGCTAGTGCAGTATAAAGAAAATCTGGCATGAGACTCTTCATATTGATGAAGCAGCATCTCAATAGTAAAAGTGAGATTCTCTGTATCGAGTCGAAGCAGCATCTTATATGATAGAATTAAGATGTTCCAGCAAGGGAAAGATACCTTAATTAAATCTAAGAGTCTCCGAGGATATTAGAGCAGTATCTCTAAAAAAATCTGAAATGAGACTCTTCATATTGATGAAGCAGTATCTCAACAGTAAAAGTGAGATTCTCTGTATCGAGTCGAAGCAGCATCTTATATGATAGAATTAAGATGTTCCAGCAAGGGAAAGATACCTTAATTGAATCTAAGACTCTCTGAGGATATTAGAGCAATATCTCTAAAAAAATCTGAAATGAGACTCTTCATATTGATGAAGCAGTATCTCAAACAGTAAAAATGAGATTCTCTGTATCGCGTCGAAACAACATCTTATATGATAGAATTAAAATATTCCAACAAGGGAAAAATACTCTAATTGAACCTAAGACTCTCCGAGGATACTTAGAGCAACATCTCTAAAAAGATCTGAAATGAGACTCTTCATATTGATGAAGCAGCATCTCAAACAGTAAAAATTAGATTCTCTGTATCGAGTCGAAACAGCATCTTATATGATAGAATTAAAATGTTCCAGCAAGGGAAAATACTTTAATTGAACCTAAGACTCTCTGAGGATACTTAGAGCAACATCTCTAAAAAGATCTGAAATGAGACTTTTCATATTGATGAAGCAGCATCTCAAACAGTAAAAATGAGATTCTCTGTATCGAGTCGAAACAACATCTTATATGATAGAATTAAGATGTTCCAGCAAGGGAAAGATACCTTAATTGAATCTAAGACTCTCCGAGGATATTAGAGCAGTATCTCTAAAAAAAACTGAAATGAGATTCTTCATATTGATGAAGCAGTATCTCAACAGTAAAAGTGAGATTCTCTGTATCAAGTCGAAACAACATCTTATATGATAGAATTAAGATATTCCAGCAAGGAAAAGATACCTTAATTGAACCTAAGACTCTCCGAGGATACTTAGAGCAGTATCTCAAACAGAGAAAATGAGATTCTTCAGATAAATGAAGCAGTATCTCGAATATACGTCTGTTGGGGGAATTTTTGAAAAGACTCCTTTTGGGAGATTTACTAGAAATGCTCTGCAGGGGAAAAGCTCATAAGAGACTTTTTAGGGTAACCTCTGCTTGGGGAGCAATGACTGTAAAAAAATGCTGGGAATATCACTATTTAAAAAGTTGAAAAATGATTTGCTGATAAATAACCCTACGAGCCTATGTAGGGTAATAACTTTATTTGGAAATGAGGAATGTCTGAGACATATACTAATGACCTTGGATCCTATTATTTTATATTTGATTTTTGTATAATGTCCCACTTTAGGTGGGAATTCCATGTATGGGATGATGCACGGGATGTATGCAAGTATGCCATTGCTGGGGATATTTGGCTGTGCATGTAGGAATGCGAATGATTTTTATTTTGTTGAAATTCCCACTTTGTGGGAGTGTTATGCATGAGTATGTTGATGATTGATATGACTGTGTTTTTTTTAATTCCCTTGTTTTGCAGGAAATTATGCATGAAATGATGCCTGTGATGCATGTTGAAATGCAACTGGGTAATTGGATATGCCCCGGTTAGGACATTTCGCTTTGAGGTATGATGCCAACAGGATAGATTTTTTTATCATTGGGGCTATTAATGGAAATCAAATTTTAATGCCCCTGCTAGGTGGTTTTGGGAATATATTTGAGTTGTTCCGAGTCATTGAAAGGTTCAGACTTTTCGACACGCGATACTCCGTCCATGATTTATCAATGTTTCTGTTGGAAAGGTGATGGAGCCTTACCCCGGGCTGGCTATACCATGAGTACATTTATGAGAGGTATGAATCAGTAGTTGAAAGGAACATAATTGTCTGCAATCAGTCCTGCACCTTTATGAAAGACAAGAGTGAGTCTTGAGGACTAAAGGATTCGTCCGCTTACTGTTTCAAAAGCAAGTTTACCACTTTATTCAAACATGCATTTTTTCTCCAATAGTTTTTAAAAGTGATGTTTATCAAAAATAAAAGGTTCTTTGCAAACAAACAGATAAAAAAATGATTTGGGCACACTTTGTTGAGAAAAATTCTCTTTTATTGATTTGACCCCTAAATGGGTGATTGTACATAAAGACGCAATTCCTTAATGAGGTAATTGTTGTGCATAGAAAACAAAATGGCAATGAGAATTGAGTTCTTATTGAGTTTCCACACTGCTATGATCCTTATGTCTTTGATAGCCCGAGCACTTTGCTTTTGAAAAGTGAGGTAGATCGATTCTTTGTCTTCCAGGGTATGTCAGATGTCTGTAAGTACAACTCTTTGCCTTGGAATTAATCCCTAACTTTTGCCTGGACCGCCCTTTCGGGTTTTCGATCCACCGGGATACCCATTTTTTCCTGAGTCGCCCTTTCGGGTTTTCAACTCAGCGGGTCAAATTCTTTTATTTTTATCCCTAATTTTTGCCTGGATTGCCCTTTCGGGTTTTCGATCCACCGGGATAGCCATTTTTTTGCCTAAATCGCCCTTTCAGGTTTTCGATTTAGTGGCTTTTATTATTCCACTTTTTTAGGCGAAGTACTTTTTAATAGCATCAGCGTTGGTGGGAAGCGGCAACTCATCACCATCCATAATTGCTAGAATTAGAGCGCCTCCGGAAAAGGCTCTAACCACCACAAATGGGCCTTCATAATTTGGTGTCCATTTCCCTCTAGAGTCTTTGTGAATGAGCAAGATTTTCTTCAGTACTAAATCTCCCTCTTGAAACACCCTGGGATGAACTTTCTTGTCGAGTGCCTTTTTAAGACGCCTCTAATAGAGTTGACCGTGACCTAACGCTTTCAAGTGTTTCTCCTCAATAAGGTTGAGCTCGTCATACCTTGATTGAACCCATTCTGCCTCATCTAGCTTAGCCTCCATTAGGACTCTCATCGAGGGGATCTCTACTTCTACAGGGAGAACTGCTTCCATACCGTATACCAAGGAATAAGGAGTTGCCCCTGTTGAAGTTCACACCGACGTGCGATAACCATGTAATGCGAAAGGTAACATCTCGTGCCAATCCTTGTACGTAATAACCATCTTTTGGATGATTTTCTTGATATTTTTATTTGCAGCCTCAACAACCCCATTCATCTTAGGTCGATAGGGTGATGAGTTGTGGTGATCGATCTTGAATGTTGCACATAATTCATCCATGGTCTTGTTGTTGAGATTGGACCCATTATCAGTGATGATCTTGTTGGGAATACTATATGGACATATGATGTTATTTTTCAAGAAACAGGCGACTACATGCTTTGTGACATTCGCATAAGACGCGACTTCCACCCATTTGGTAAAATAATCTATGGCCACCAAGATAAATCTGTGTCCATTTGACGCTTTGGGTTCTATCATTCCAATCATGTTGATCCCCCACATGGAGAAAGGCCAAGGTGATGCTATGACATTCAGAGGGGTAGGCGGCACGTGTATTTTGTCAGCATAGATTTGGCACTTGTGGCATGTTCTGGTGTAATGATAGCAGTCGGATTCCATGGTCAACCAGTAGTAACCTTCCCTTAGAATTTTCTTGGTCATGGCATGCCCATTGGCGTGCGTACCGAAAGAACCTTCGTGTATGTCCCTCATAAGCTGATCTACTTCATGTTTGCCCACACACCTTAACAAAACCATGTTGTAGTTTTGCTTGTACAATACTTCTCCATTCAAGAGGAACTTTGATGCCAATCTCCGGAGGGTCCTTTTGTCAAGGATGGAAGCCTCTGCCAGATATTCCCGCTTCTCTAGGTATTGTTTGATATCAAAGAACCAGGGTTTACCATCTGGCTCTTCTGTTGTCGCCAGGCAATGAGCAGGTTCGTCAAAACGCCTAATCTCAATATGAGGCTGATGGTTGGGCCATATTAATTTGTACATGGAAGCCAAAGTTGCTAAGGCATCTATTATCTGATTCTCTTCTCGAGGAATATGAGAGAAAGTGATTTTGTCAAACTTTGGGAGTAGCTTCAGCACATAATCCCGGTATGGAATTAGGTTAGCATGTCTTGTTTCCCAATCGCCTCTGATCTGATGTATGACTAGAGCGGAGTCCCCGAATACTTCTAGTATCTTGATCTTCAACTCAATGGCTTCTTCCAGCCCTAATATGCAAGCTTCATACTCGGCCATGTTATTTGTGCAGGTAAAACAGAGCTTTGCGGTGAATGGTAGATGGAAATTCTTGGGAGACATCAGCACTGCTCCAATTCCATGGTGTAGCACCTCAAATTTTCACCCCTAATTCATGCATTCATTTCATTTTTTAGGTCATTTATCATTCCATATTGCATTGCATCTTGGCAGTCAGCATTGGCATCAAGAGATTCATCAGTACAAAAGAGCAAGTCTTCCCTTGAGATGAAGGCCACATGATTATTCTGAAAGAGCTTATATGAGCCAAGGTTCATTTTGAAGCAACTTTACCAAGTGGTAGAGGCCCAGATTCATCAGTACATTCCCAGGTCATCTGAGGCCCATACAAGTCAACTGTGCAGTCAACTGAGGGCTTTGAGTTGGGGAAGTGAGTGGAAGCATCTCATTCATGTTCATACAAGGCCTATTCATCATGTCAAACATCTACCTTGAAGATTTTGAAGTCAAATCAGAAGTTTCCAAAAATGGAAAGTGACCTGTAATTTCAAGTTTCCAAAAATGGCAAGTTTTAGACCACATTCAACTTAACTTTCCAACATCAAAGAAGCTTCAAATGAAATTTTGGTTAACATGAAAGCTGAAGACCTTTCTCTCCCATTTCCAAAAAGTCCAAGATCATGAGCATATGATAAATGGTTGAGAAGTTATGAGCAAATGATCACCATGTGTACATGAAAGTTCAAAGTGCCATAACTTTTGATCCAAAACTCCAATTTAAGCCACTCTTTTTGAAAATTGCTTCTTGTGACCTATATTTTCCAAATCCATCATTGCATTGCATGAAATAATATCACATGACCATTGGTGCATACATGTGCTTTTTGGAGGGAAAATCCATAATTTGAAATTGGTTGATGCTACAAGCTTTTTGATCATTCCATCATGTTCATAAGTGGATTTTAAGTGGATTGGAACCATGCATGTGCACTGTTCACGTGCATTTTCACCATGCAAGGGTGCATTTAGCATTTGTGCATCACACCTCATTTCTCATTAACTTTTCATTAGCCAAGCCTAATTATCATTAGCAAAGTGATTAACATGTCATATATAAGCTTAATCATAACAGAATTGCTGAGTTTTCACAATTTCTAGATCTAGAATCTCATTTCCCTCCATTTTTTGCCCTCATCTCAAACTTCAAATTTTTGCACACAACTCATGGATTTTACTGCATAATTGTGTTCATTGAGTGTGATTGATGAAGAATCAAGCATTGGATTGAAGATTTTGGCCAAGATTCGTGCACATCAAGCTCATGAAGATGAACATGGAAGCTTCAAATTGATCAAGATCCAAGCCTTTTCAAGTCATATTTCGTGCATAAAGCTTCACTATAAGGTTGATAGAGGAGATCTGGAGGATTAGAGCTCTTGAATCCACTGTTTTCATCCACTGTTCTCAAAAAAGGTTGGAATTCGAAACTCCTAATTCTTCATTCTATTGCCATGAACATGTAGAGTTTTTGTCACTGATGATTCTGATATAAAGATCTTTGAATTTGGTGAAGTATTGCATGAGATATGTTGAGTTAAAGTTTGTATATGTAGAATGTTTTCAATCGATTTGCATTATCCATGGAAATTTAGCTTGAATTAATCATAGATCCGTGTTCCTGGCTTCGAGACGGTTTCAATGATGTATAGTTTGCTTATTTCTGGAAAAAAATTTGAGCATCTCCGCCGGTCTCGCCGGAGAAGAAGGCTGAGCTCCTCCACCAGCCGCCGCCTGTGTTAAATGCTAGGGTTTATCCCTGTCACTGCCACGCGTGCGTCCTCATGGCGAAATGATTGGATCACGTTTCTTTGATTCGTTCCACGCATGTTGGACTTGCTGACTGGCGTGCCACTTCATTAAGTGGTACGCAGCGTTTTAATACCAAACGCGTTTGCAACCAACGTTTCCCTGGTTCGATTCTCATATGGCCTGGTTCCAAATGTTTTATTTGAGCGCTATTGTGACCATACCTTCATCAGTTCGATACCTGGCCACAACACTTGTGAATTTTATTTTCATGCGCCTATTTGAACCTTACTGTCCAGGGTTCGATTCTCAGCGAATGCACTTTTATTCCAATTATTATTTTCCAGCGCTTATTTGACTAGCATGACTGTGGTTCGATTCTGCCTGGTGTATATTGTTGATTTTTCCAATTCATATTCCATTTTCCATATGATTCACATTAATTCATTTTTGTTCATGCATTTCAAAAAATCACTAAAAATAGCAAATGACTCCAAATAAATCCAATTTTTTTGTCACATGTTCATTGGAATGTCTAGTTTTTTTGAGCATTTATTTCCTAATTTTTGCCTTGCTGGAGTTTTGATTGAGCTTGATTATTTGAACATGGATGCAAATGTGACATGTTGTACCAATTGACTTGTGAAATGCTCATACTCTCTCCAATTGCCTTGAAATTTGACATGCTTGTTCTATACATGTAACATGATTTTTGAGAATTGGTTTGGCATTTTTAGCATATTTCATCTCTGTTTTATGCACATGAATAAATGGTGTGACAATTTGTGTCACACATTTGGATGATGCTTTTGTTCATTTTCATTGACATGCCATTTGATCTCTTCTGGTCCTAAATTTTTGCATGAGGCTGGTGTTTAACATGTTGATGTCACATAAAAAATTTCATGATCATTGGACTCATTTCTGTTTTAATGTGGATTTTTGTTTGTTTGATATCCAATTGTGTGCATTGTGATTGCCTTTGCCTTAGCTTGTTCAATTGATGGCTTTGCTTATTGATTTGGCTTCGATCCTTTTTAGGACATGTTCATGATTGATTAAATGTGCTTCATTTTGAATATCAACTTCTGTTTTGACTTTTTGCTTTGCCTTTGACCCTAGTCTTTGCACTAGTGGTTTGTACTCACTTTTTGAGCTTTGTATTTCAGGTTCAAGCAATTAGCTATAATGGTTGATATGATCTCATTACTTGAGATGCAAGTTACTTTGGTTAACTAACTTTGATTGTGTTGTAGGTCCTTTGGTGGTGAACTCACTTGAATGATTGCCTTTTATGACTTGCATGTTGTACATATTGGGAATGTCTTACTGTTGTTGACTGTTTGGTTGTCTGAATGTGAATACTGATTTGTTTGACTTTTCTTACAGGTACTTTAGTCGCTCTTAGCTCATTGCTTGAGCTTTGCTTTGCTTGTGGTTGGTATACCACCTAGGTAATCATTCTCTAACTCCATGTAGTCTGGAAGCCCTGTCGTTTCTTTTGGCAGGCATTTGGCTGAAGTCCTCCTTAAGAGGCAATGACTGTGTTTGTTTATGTTTGGGCTAAAGACCTCCTTGTCGAGGCATGTTACTTAAGTACTCCTAAGTGAAGAGGCAATTGACAGATAGAAGGGATTAGCAATCAATCCCCTGTTAATCGTTTGAGTCGTTCATTATGCTCGCACTACGTGCTGATGCTCGTGAACCTAACCCAAGATCTTTGTATATAGAGTCAGTCAAGTGGAGTAGGGTCCCTCATTCTGGATCCCCACGTCTTCATTGATTCAAGCTCACCCAGGCCAGGGTTAAGAGCTATGAGGTCTTATCCTCATTACCTTTCATCTGCTCACCCTGACGGTCAATGTCAGTGGTTAAGAGCCCTCAGATACCCTTCCAGTTGGCTTGTTTGTCGAGGTTGATATGACCCCTCTTGACTAAAGCCCGACTTATTTGTCGAGGTTGATATGACCCCTTGACTAAAGCCTTACCCTTGGATGTTTGAGCCCCTTGTTGGTGTGTTTACTTCATGTTATATGTTTTTGTGTGGTGTGATTGTATCCCTATAGGTTTGCTAGACTTCGCATAGTCTCTCGTTTGCATGTCAATTAAGGTAGCACGGTTCCTTCGTCTAGGACTTCCTTTCTTGCGTGAGCATTCCTAAAACACAAACAAACTTTGTCTTCTCTTAAGGACACGTTGACTCCTTCTACTACAGGTGAGTAAGTCTCCAAAGGTCGAGCATCCGGTAGATTGCGTAGTAACGTCGTTCATCTAAAAAACACAAAACAAATAGAAATAGTTTAGCCGAACTACGGCAACTCTGATTCTCATGTCCAGATGAGATACGTAGGCACGAGATGCGATGTCTTGTCGAGTTTGACTGACGACTAACATTAATCCTTCTTTTCTCTCGCCCTCGTTGCGATTGAGACCTTCCTTTTCTCTTGCCCTAGTTGCAATTGAGACCCTTTCTTTTTTTAGTGTGTGTTTGTCACCTGCTTCTTTTGTTTGTTTGTTTATGGAGTCAGATGTAAGACCATTGATTGGCTATCTGTTTCCTGTTTCTTTTGTGGAGTTGGATGTAAGACCAGCGATTGGCATTCCGTTTCCTATTTGCGTTTGTTTGTTCGGAGTCAAATGTAAGACCAGCCATTGGCAGTCTGTTTCCGTTTGTGTGTCGTTCAACGTCTCAGCGTCTTTTTTTCAGCATTTTGTTTCGGCGTGCGTTAGCCGAGCTACGAGTGCTCTGATTCTTACTCTGGTTAGAGAAGATACGTATGCATAGGATGCGAGGTCCTAGCGAGCACGTTTCCCCATTTCCCTGAACTACGTCGACTCTGATGTTTGTGTCTGACAAACTACGTAGGCCCAGGATGCGACATCCTGCCGAGTCCGCTTTCTCCGTCTTCTTTCACCTTGTTCATTATTCCAGTGTGTGCATTCTTTGAGCAGTTATTCAGCAACCTTTTCCTATTCCTTTTGAGCGTGGATCCCGTCGAGTACGACGGATGTGAGGGGTGCTAATACCTTCCCCTTGCGTAACCGACTCCCGTACCTTGCAATCTCTGGTCGTAAGACCATTCCTTTTCCTTTCTAAGTTTACTTCGAGCGTTTCCTTTCCCTCCTTTGGGATAAATAACGCACGGTGGCGGCTCTGTGTCTTTTCCAGCCGGTTGTTTTTCACGTATGCGACACATGGCCTATTGCATTTGAGGCACCATCAAACATAAGCGTCCAACCTGCTCTTGGCTCGAGGCTTTCCTCTAGTTCGGAGTCTTCAACATCCCTAACAGCCATGATGTCCTTGTCTGGAAATTCAAATTTCAAAGATTGGTAATCCTCCGGTGGTTGGTGAGCAAGATGGTCTGCTAGTATGCTTCCCTTGATCGCTTTTTGTGTAACATATTGGATATCATATTCTGACAACAACATCTGCCATCGAGCAACCCTACCAGTGAGAGCTGGTTTCTCGAATATGTATTTGATGGGATCCACTTTAGATACTAGCCAAGTTGTGTGAGTTAGCATATACTGCCTGAGACGCTTAGCAGCCCATGTGAGTGCACAACAAGTCTTCTCGAGTAATGAATATCTGGTCTCACAATCATTAAATTTCTTGCTCAGATAATAGATGGCATGCTCTTTTCTACCAGTCTCATCTTGTTGTCCCAATACACAACCCATTGATTCATCGAGCACGGTTAGATACATGATAAGAGGTCTTCCTTCGGCAGGGGGCATTAGAATCGGTGGCTCTTGCAAGTATTCCTTGATTTTATCAAAGGCTATCTGACAATCCTCATTCCACTCCACGCCTTGATTCTTCCTCAGAAGCTTGAATATTGGTTTGCATGTTGCAGTGAGGTGAGAAATAAACTTGGCGATGTAATTTAGTCTCCCTAAGAAACCACGAACCTCCTTCTCAGTCTTTGGTGCAGGCATGTTCTGAATGGCTCGAACCTTGTCAGGATCTACTTCAATTCCATTTTGGCTTACAATAAAGCCTAAAAGCTTCCCAGATCGAACCCCAAATGTGCATTTATTAGGATTAAGTCTCAACCTAAACTTCCTCAAACGAGTGAATAGTTTCTCCAGGTTGGTGATGTGCTCTTCTTCTGTTTGGGATTTGGCAATCATGTCATCGACATACACCTCAATCTCTTCATGAATCATGTCATGAAAGAGAGTCACCATGGCACGTTGATATGTTGCACCAGCGTTTTTTAAACCAAATGGCATTACTTTGTAACAAAAGTTGCCCCAAGGAGTAATGAATGTGGTCTTCTCCATGTCTTTGGGATCCATTTTAATTTGGTTGTACCCTGAGAAACCATCCATGAAGGAAAACACGGAGAACTGAGTTGTGTTATCCACCAGTACATCAATGTGAGGTAACGGGAAATCGTCTTTGGGACTAGCTCGGTTTAAGTCTCGGTAGTCTACGCACATGCGGACTTTTCCATCTTTCTTCGGCACCGGTACAATGTTGGCAACCCATTATGGGTATTTAGTGACTTCCAGGAAACCAGCGTCAAACTGCTTTCTCACCTCTTCTCTGATCTTGAGGGCCATATCTGGTCGAGTTCTTCTTAGCTTTTGTTTGACAGCAGGGCATTCTTCTTTAAGGGGAAGCTTGTGGGTCACGATGTCAGTGTCTAATCCGGGCATGTCTTGGTATGACCAAGCAAACACGTCGTCATATTCGTGGAGGAGCTCTATCAGTCTTGTCTTCACTGTATCTTGAAGCGTTGCGCCTACCTTTACTTCTCTCTTATCTTCTTCTGTTCCCAGATTGATAACTTCAACGTCTTCCTGGTGTGGTTGAATAACCTTTTCTTCTTGTCTGAGTAATCTGGCCAACTCTTCAGGGAGTTCGCAATCTTCCCCCACTTCATCTTCAGCTTGGTAGATTGGACAATCAAAGTCATATTGGACCATAGCAATGTCGTTATCAATGGTCTCGGTGGTGTTTCTGCATGTTATGATTTATGCAATTTATTTAGAAAGTGCGTGCATAAAAATTGATTGCCATTTTCATAAATAGATCGAAACGAAAGGAAAGGAACAAAAATTTGAATGCAAAACGTCATTTCATTAATGATAAAAATTCTTGAAAAAGATAAAGGAGGCCCTACAACATGCCACTGTGCCTTGGGCAGAGCACAGGGTTTTGTCTAAAAATGATAAAATTACTTTTGAAATATTCGGGGAACTTCCACAGCCTTCCAGTTTGTTAGTTCTTCATTAGATGCGGCTTGACGCATCCAGCTGGACACCCCCTCCTTGCGGTCTTCTTCACTGATCATTGCCACCTGCTTGCCAAAGATGTGGCCAGCGCTGGTGAATGTTTTCTCCACAGAAGGAATCTTCTCTTTGTCATATTGGCTACCAGTTTTGTCTGATGATGGGTCATACCCCAGGCCAAACTTGTCTCGTTTCTCTTTCACTTCCACCACTTTGCCCCAGTCTTGTGCATCTTCACTTTCCATAACAGCTTTTGCTCCCCGCCAAGAGGCCACGGATGGTCCTGATTTCGGAACCTTCAAGGTCTGTTGAATGGCCTTCATGTTCACTACTTCCAAGGATTGGAAGGGTGTCTCAGTGATTTCGCCATCCACCTCGATATATCGAAAAGATGTTAAGTGACTGACCAAGATATCTTCTTCTCCTCCAACCACAATCACTTTGTCATTTGTGATGAATTTTAGTTTTTGATGCAGAGTGGAGGTGACAGCACCTGCGGAGTGAATCCAGGGTCTCCCGAGTAAGCAACTATAGCCAGGATGTATATCCATGACCTGGAATGTAATATTAAAAATTGTTGGACCTATCTTGGTTGGTAAGTCAACCTCTCCTATCACTGCTCGCCTTGAGCCATCAAATGCTTTTACGATTAGGGTGTTGGGCTTCATACTTATCCCTTCCACTGGCAGTTTTATCAAGGTCGTCTTTGGCATGACGTTCAAAGAGGAACCTATGTCTACCAACACCCTTGACAGTGTAGTATCCATGCACTTCAAGGAGATGTGGAGAGCCTTGTTATGGTTCTTTCCTTCAATCGGTAGTTCCTCATCATTAAAACCCAAGAAATTTCCAATAGTCGTACAAGCTATCACGTCATCAAACTGTTCTATTGTTATGTCCTTGGTGATATGAGCGGTGCTCAATACCTTCAACAGCAAATTCTTGTGTGCTTCGGAGTTAAGTAGGAGAGATAACATGGAAATTTTGGAAGGTGTTTGGTTTAGCTGGTCCACCACCTTGTAATCACTTTTCTTGATTATTTTCAAAAACTCCTCAGCCTCCTCACGAGTGACACCAGCTTTAGGAGACAGGTGCATGTCTTGCATCCCCTGATTAGGAATGGGGATCTGGACAGCAACCTCCTTCCCTTTAGCTCTCTCAGAAGTATCAGCAATTCTTGGTGCGAACACTCGGCCGCTGCGCGTCATTCCTGTTGGCCCCACAATTGAAGTGACATTTGGTTCGTTAATCATTAAAGGTTTATCTTCCTGCCTCTGCTTAAAAGCTCTGGGCTGATATATCCATGGGACTGCCTTCTCATTTTTATATTCGAATGGTGTTGGGAACTCTATCACCAACGGGCTTATAGGTATTTCTACTTTGACCTCATCATAGGGGATATCTACCATGGCTATCTCTTCCTGACGCTTGCTCTTGACACGGTAAGTTATCTCTAACTCGCCTCGATCCAGCATTTGTTGTAAAAAATCTCCTCAACCCTTCATTATTCTCTTCCTCCACCAGCTCTTCTAGGATCAGACCACTCTTTAGCAATTGTGCTCATATCATGATGATAGGGGTTTGAATCTCTTCAACCTTACGGATCAGTCTGCCTTCATCACTCTCCTCAATGGCACTGACGGAAGCATCCTTATGCGTCGGCATAGGTTTGGTATTCACGTTCGGGCGTCTTGGAGTGAAAGAAACGGTCTTGGCTTAGATCAGGTCTTGTACTCAATTCTGAAATGCGAAACAGTTTTCCAAAGTATGACCAGGTGATCCCATGTGAAATTCACAATGGGCATTAGTGTCGTATCCAGGTGGATATGGAAAAACGGTTGGTTTTAATTCCCTCAATGTTAGAAGGCCCTCCTTCTGCAGATATGGGAATATCTGACTATAGGGTACTGGTAAAGGATCAAGTTGTCTTCTTGGAGGTCTTGGCTTGAACTGTCTTGGTGGTGCAGTATTTTGCTGAGGATGATGTTGATGATGTTGTGGTTGATACATTTGTTGTTACTGCATTGGCTGTTGATAGGGTATAGGTACCACGACGGCGACTTGACCATATGAAGCTTGTTGCTTCCCTTTATAGTTCTTGGATATGGAGTTTGTTTCACCTTCTCTTTTCTTTGGGAAGCCTCCAGAATATTTCTTTGGTGCGCTAGATGTTGTTACTGCTCCAGGAATCTTTCCATCCCTCAACCCCTTCTCTATGCGGTCTCCAATCGTGACGAGATGTGTGAAGTCAGATGCGGCACTGCTCACTAATCGATCAAAGAATGGGTCCTTTAAGGTGTCCACAAATATCCCGGTCATCTCCTTCTCAGACAATGGTGGCTCTACCTGAGTAGCCAACTCTCTCCATCGCTGAGCGTATTCTTTGAATGACTCACTCTCCTTCATAGCCATCCCTTGCAACTGCATTCGGTCGGGTTCCATATCTAAGTTGTATTTGTACTGACGGAGAAATGCGTCAGCCAAATCCTCCCAACTCTGAATTTGCCCCTGTTCTAAACTCATATACCATCTCAGAGATGCTCCACTCAAACTGTCTTGGAAACAGTGTATAAGTAGTTTGTCATTTTCGGTATGAGCATCCATTTTCCTGAAGTACATCACCAGGTGGCTTCTTGGACAAGTCTGTCCTTTGTACTTCTCAAAATCAGGAGTCTTAAATTTAGCCGGGATGACTAAATTCGATACCAAACGCATGTTCATGGCAGAAGCACCGAAGATGTTGTTTCCTTCTATGGCTTTGATTTTCTTTTCCAGGGCACGGAGCCTATCTGCAGCAGGATCTGAAAGTACCTTAGGCTTTGGTTGATCAGGCATATAGAATGCATCATATTTGGTCATCTCCAATCTCAGATCCATGATGAGTAGACGTATCATAAGGTTCTGCACGGTCTCCATCTCCCTTGCCTCCTACTGGTATCTGAACCAATCTCTTCTTGGTGGGGACGTAACTTTCGTCTTGGGGATTCGAACATGGTGCGCTATCATTCCTTCTTGCCCTAGCTTCTTCCTCCTCGCTCCTCTCTCTCTGAGCGATCGCGAGCATTGTCTCCAACAGCTGATCCATCTTCTCCTGGATCGTATTGATGTCTGTCCTCATGGTAACTTGGTTGGCCTCAACTTGCTCTAATGTCATCTTGTATTTGCTTCGCGTCTCGTACCGGTGTTGATTAGTCAGTGTGGCTGGATAAAGGGTAAAAAGGTTGGGTAAGTTTTTTTTTATTTTTATGAAGTGTGATGCATAATGAAGATGCAAATGTTATGCATATTTTATTTCCATGGAGTCATTCAAGTTTCATTAGTTGTTAGTAATTCGAAGAAACAAAAAAAAAACTTAGAATAGCAATAATGGAGTAATTTTTAAACGTCATTCATTCCAATACACAACATAGAGGTCCAAAAAAGTCATAGTTCAAAAGTACATTTGTTAAAGGAACAAAATACAAGACATAAGCAAATTAAACAGTTGGCTTTCTGGCCTGAAGCTCTTCTAGTTCCTCATTGAATCTCTTCAACAACCCTTTGCAGAGCAGAACGAAATTGATTATGGCTGGAGGAGTGCTATCTTCTTTCAACTCTTCGACTGCGTCTCTCAACCTCCGTGGCAATTCTTTAGCTGCCCAATTACAGAATCCTACTAGCCCATCGAGTTTTGCACGAAACTTATCCCTGTCCCCTTGTAAGAAGTCTATGGTCTTCTTAAAGGATTCATAATCTTCAATCACATAGTCTCGCTCTTTCAACCATATGGAGCTGTCTTGGCGTAATGACTCTAGCTGGTTCTTCCAATAGCTTACAAACTCCCTGGCATCTCTTACTTCTCGACACTTCTCCTCTCATACCATGGGTGACACCCTAGAATCTTCAATGGCTATTTTCTTGAGTCGGCGCTCCTGATCTACTTTAGCTTTTGCATGACGAACATAATTGGTGAGTTCTTTTATCTGAGCCCCAAGTGTATCCCTTATTGTCTTGTTCTCCTTTGTGGCTAGATGCCACTAACGCTCATTGTCTTGACATTCTTTCTGAGCTTGTCGTAGTTGACCCTTAAGAGTATCCAAACAATGATCAGCCTATTTTAATCCCACTTTGATCTTCTTTCTCTTATGCTCCTCCTTGTTGAACTTTTCCACGTGGGCTTGAAGTTGTGCCTCTTTTCTCTCAAGCTCCCACTTCATATTATTTTTCTCATTGATGGTTTGTTGGAGTTTTGTCTGCAGCTCTTCATTCTCTTTTTCTAGCTTTGCCATGGTGGTCTTGAGTTCCTCCATTTCTTCATTAGGGACATGGGTGAGCTTAGGTTCAGGAAGAGGTATAGGTGTCCGAATGACAAATGGCATTTTAATTATTTGCACCCTTTCCTTGACCCACTGAAAATATGGTTCTTTTGTAATCCCATTTGCTCTCCCTAACTCAGCTTTCCCTTTTCGATTGATATTCTTCCAAGCTTCTTTGATTTTCTGGAATAAGCTAGGATTCTCAACCCCAAAGTCAAGTAACAAGAAAGCTTCCAAAGAATTTGCCTCTAGAGGGCCTTCCATTGGGTAGCCAAGTTGTCTGAGTGATAGAACTGGATTAGCATTTACTAATCCTTGAGTTCCAATGAGCGGTAGATTTGGGAAATCTCCACAACTGAATATGATGTCTACGTTGATATATTCTTTGGAGTACCAAGAGAGATCTTCAGATCAAAGTGATCCCAATCTCTGAGGCCAACTAACATCTGACTGTTCAACCCAAGCACCTGTCTTCAGGAGATGTTCTAGAAACCACTGATATAATAAAGGAGCACAACAAGCAATCAATCCCTTCTTCTTAGTATACCTATGACTTATGTGATAATAGACATCGGCTAATAAAGTGGGTACTGGGTTCCCAGTAAGGAAAACACAAATGGCAGTCATGTCTACGAAACCATCCATATTCGGGAACAGGACGATGCCATAGATAGCCAATGCAATAGCAGAGTAACAAGCATTCCAACTTTCTTCCTTTAACAGGGTATGAGCTCTTTCCTAAAGAAAACTTAGTGAAAACCCTTTGGTGTTCCCTTTGGTCTCTAAGTTGTCTTTTGCTTCCTTTTCATCCATGTGAAGCGCACTAGCAATGACCTCAAGGAGCAAAGATTCATCTGTCCCTTCAAATAGTGACTTGTCCTTCATAGGGATCCTAACAAGACACTTGAATTCTTCCAACGTTGGTGCTAGCTGGAAGTCTTGGAATGTGAAGCATCTTAAAGGTAAGTCATAAAATTGGGCTAAAGTGATCAAGGTTGTATGGTCCACTTATTGATTGAGGATGCTGAGCAAATTGCCATGATTCTTTCCAAAGTTGATTATGTATACAGGGTGCATCTGAGAGACCAAGTTACGTAAATTCTTTAGATCGGGATCCTTGAACTTGAAGGAGTAAATGTTTCTTTTGCTTGATTCCATGTTTCTTGAATTCCTGCAACTCATGATACTCATATTCCTTGGAAATAAAATTATATGAATGTTATGCTATGAATGATATTATGCGTGTCACATGTAGGTTAATATACAGGTCGTGAGGGCGGGTGTCGCATCCGCGAAAAACAACCGGCGGGAAAATAAACAAACAGAGCCGCCACCGTGCGTTATTTATCCCAAAGGAGGGAAATGAAACGCTCGAAGTAAACCTTGAAAAGACATGGTCTCGCGACCAGAGAAAGATGGGATTGGGAGTCGGTTATGCGAAGGGAAGGTATTAGCACCCCTACGCATCCGTCGTACTCGACGGGATCCATGCTCAGAAAGAATAGAAGAAAGGTTGCTAAAGAAACTACTCAAAACTGCACAAACACTGGGTGGAAACACAGATGAAAGACGGAAGAAACGGGACTCGGCAGGATATCGCATTCTGGGCCTACGTAGTCTGTCAGACACAGACATCAGAGTCGACATAGTTCGGGGACAGGGGAAACGTGCTCGCTAGGATGTCGCATCCTATGCATACGTATCTTCTCTGACCGGAGAAGAATCAGAGCACTCGTAGCTCGGCTAACGCACGCCAAACAAAACACAAACAGGAAACCGACTGCCAATCGCTGGACTTACGTCAGACTCCACACAAACAGGAAAACATGGAAACCGAATGCCAATCGCTGGACTTACATCAAACTCCGAACCAACAAAACACACACAGGAAACCAACTGCCAATCGCTGGGCTTACGTCAGACTCCAAACAAAGAAGCAAACACAGGAAACCAACTGCCAATCGCTGGACTTATGTCGGACTCCAACACAACACAAAGGGTAAAAAAAGAAAAAGGGCGCCCGGAGAGATCTTCTCATCTCCTGCCTACGTACCTCATCTGGTATGAGGATCAGGGCGACGTAGTTCCCTTTAACAGGGAAAGAACTTCTAACCTAACCAGAGACAAGGGAGATAACAAGCTACTAGGGAGACTACGACTCGAGCCTAGAAGTTGTCATGTATACGATCCCTATGTTGAGGTATCTATCCTAACTTGCACAGGAAGCAAGCTAGCCTAAGCAGCACAAAAGCAAACACAAGCACAATAAAGCAAGCACACACACTATATGCAAACAATTGGCTCATACAAGGCTAGGCTGTAAAAACAAGCCAACTGGAATGGGGTGTTTTTAGCTCTTAACCCTAACATTGAGAGTTAGGGTGAAGCAGATGAAATGGAGATGAGGGTTATGCCTCATAGCTCTTATCCCTGGCCTGGGAGAGCTCGAATCAAATAGAAAGTGTGGGAGTTCAGAATGAAGGAACTCTTCTCCACATGACAGACACAACAAGATCTTGGGTTCTTATTCACAATGCCTCAACACAGGGTGTGTGAGCAAAGTGACTGACACAACTGAATAGCAGGGGATGGATTGCACATCCCTTTTATCTGCCAATTGCCTCTTAAGAGGTCTTTACCTGCTTGGCACAAAATTAAACAAACACAAGCATTGCCTCTTAAGGAGGGCTTCAGACAGGTGCCTGCCAAAGTAACATGACATGTCTTCCAGACTACATGAAGATCAAGGAATTATACCTCAGTGGTATGTCAACCACAAGCAAGCAAAGCAAAGTTCAAGTGAACTTAAAGCAACTTAGGTACCTATGGAAACAACTAAACCAATCAGTACAAAATCCAGACAATAGTCAACAGTCAATATCCAACAGACAACCCAATATGCAACACATGAGCCATAAACACAAGTGAATTGTTCTCAAAGCCTACAAAACAAGCAAATGTTAGCCAACAACAACAAATGATCAAGCTCAAATGAAGGAGCAACATCAATCATGGAGATGCATACTTGAACCTGAAATCACAACTCAAATGTAAGTAACAAACCACTAGGTCAAAGCCTAGGGTCCAAAGTGAAGAAAAAATCCAAAACAGAACTTGATATTCAACATGGATCATATTTAATCACTCAATAACAAGTCCTAAAAAGTACCAAACCAAAATCAACATGCAAGTTCATGTAATAGGCAAGAGAAGTCAATGACCAATTCAAGGCACACATTTGATCATTATGAATGAAAATTCCCAATCAAAACAGAAATGATTCAAATAATTCTGGAAAAATTCATGAAAATTCAACACATCTAACATGATCATCACACAAAAAATCAGAAGCATTAGAGGTCATTTGGCATGGGAATCAAATTTCACAAGTTGATCATCAAATTGCACAAGTTGATCATCAAATTGTGTGACACGAATTGTCACACCATGCAAACACAAGCATAAAACAGAATTGGTACATGAGAAAAATACCAAACCAAGCCTAAAACATCCATCAATGTGTCTAGAATCAGCATGTAAAATTTCAAGTCCATTGGATTAAAAACAAGCATTTCATGATAGTTTGAACCAAGCAAGGTCATACATGCACACATGATCAATCAACCTAGAGCAAATAAAATTCCAGCCATGCATAACTTCCAAATTCATGATCATAAAAAACTAGACATTCTAAGGATCATTTTGCAAAAAATTGGGAGTGATTTGGAGCATTTTTCAATTTATTATGATTTTTCTAAGTTGGATAAAAAATTGAAATCAAACATGTGAAGCATACATGAAATATGGAGGGAAAAGTGAAAATGATGAACAAATTTGAAAAAGTGGAGCACGCTGGAATCGAACCAGGTACAATTTCAAACGTGAGCGCGCCAGGCTGAAACGGTTAGTGACGGAAAAAAAACGGACGCTAGGCTGGTAGTGACGGATTTGCATGAAGATCTTCATCTTCTTCATGAAGATGAAGATGAAGATGATGAATGTTCATACGTATTTTTCCAGATTTTCCAGAATTGCTCAGAATTTTACAAATTATATATCGTTGGAAAGCTCTTTCAATGTAGAATTCAAATATCATATTATCTAAGCCTAAATCTCCATGGATTTTCTGAATCGAAGCAAAGAAGTTTCTAGATCTAAACTTGAAATCATCATATCTCACTCAATTTTCATCCAAATTCCACAAAATTTATATCAGAATTCTCACCACAACAAGATCTACAAGATTATGTACATAAAACAGAGAATTAAGAGGATAAAAAATGTGACCTCTTGAAGAACAGTTCGCGAATTCTACAGATCCAAGGCCAAGCAAGCATGCAAATCCACTCCAAATCACTTGTTGTGTAGTTTGATGATGAAATTGAGGCTTGGAAACGTGTAGATCTTGATTAAATCTCAAATGCCATGGTTATGTTCTTGAGCTTCACATGCACAATTCTGGTCCAAACTTGATGATCCAAGGCTTGATCTCTGCTAAATCAACACTAGAGAACCAGAATATGGAAGAAGATTCAAGGTTTATGTGAGAAAAATTTGAATTAAGATTGAAAGAAAATTTTGGAAGGAAAAAATTCTTAGATCTAGAAATGGTGAATTGTGATTAACCTCTCCAAATTCTGTTATAATTATGTATATATACCATGTGCTAATCCTATTTTAATTAAAATTAAGCAAAGTTAATTAGGAATTAGCAAAATAAGGGTGCATGGCAAAAATTGAAAATTTGCATGGTGCATGTAGTAAATGGACGTGAACAGTGTCATGTGCTTGATCAAAGTCACTCAAAATCATTTTTTAAACACATTGGCAATGGTAGAAAGTTCTCATGATGCACCATTTTTAAATTTATGAATTTCCCTCCAAAATCTTCATGGATAAGCAAATGATCATGTGATGGAAATTCATGCAATGTGATGGATGTTTTGGAAAGTTCATGTCATGACAAGCATTTTGCAAAAAGAACCACCAAATTTGGAGTTATGAATCAAAAGTTGTGGCCATTTGAAGTTCCATGTACACTTGGCAATGATTTGACCATATCTCCTCAACCATTCATCATAAATTCATGATCTTGGACTTTTTGGAAATGGGAGAGAGAGATCTTCAACTTTCATGTTGGGCAAAAATTCATTTGAAGCTTCTTTGATGATGCAAGATCAAGTTGAATTTGAACCAAAAACTTTCCATTTTGGGAAACTTTCAATTATAGGTCACTTTCCATTTTTGGAAACTTTTGACTTGACCTCAAATTCTTCAAGATATGCATTTGACATGATGAATAAGCCTCTTTTGAACATGAATGAGATGTTGAAACTCATTTCTCCACCTCCTAGCCCTCAGTTCTTGCACAGTTGATTTTCCTGGTTGACAGATGATTTGAACATGCACAGATGATTTTGAGCCTCAACCACTTGATGAAATGGCTCCAAAATGAAACTCTAGCTTGTACAAGCTCAATAAAATCATATGATGATCTCCTTCCAAGCAAATAAACCCCATTTCCTTGAGGAACCCTGACTGATAGAATGCAACTGATCAGGGTTGACCAGAGGTCAAAACCCTAATCCCAAAGAATCTGAGCCTGAACAATGAGCCCCTTGAGGATGACATAACCGTGATGATGATGATGTACCCTTGCAATCAAGATAATGGTCAAACTCCTTGAGGGACCAAAAAAACCCTAATTGAAGCACAAACCCTCAGATGGTTGGTGATCAATTTATGAGACCCTCAAGCTTGAATCTCTTAACCTCTCTATCTTCTGAGAAAGACTTAGGAGGATGACTTGTTCATTTCACATGATATGCAATATGCAATGACTAATGCCCTAAAAATGAAATGCAATATGTTAAGCTAGTCCCAAGAAGAGGAGGGCAAATTTTGAGGTGTTACAGCTACCCCTATTCAATCCACTGTGAACCTGTCGATATGAACAGCCCCGGCTTTCAGATGATCAGGGTGAAGAGTGATTGAATACCAAGAACAGACGAACAATTTGCGCTCCGCTGGGAAATAATTAACCATGCCTGTCAGAATCGGCAAAGAAGTGATCTCAAAAGAAAAATCCGCCTGGTACGGAGAAAGTCGGCCTGAACACCGAAACAGAATGTTGACTTGGCTACCAAAATAAATGGTAACACAGGAATAACCATGGCCTGAACGCCGCATCCGCTGGGGATTATTATTATTTTTTTTTTTACTTTTTCTTGAACCCCGAAACTTTCTGATTGATTTCCTCTTTTTCATTTTTCTTGAACGCCGAACAAATATTTTCTTTCGCGCGAATGATCCCGGATCACCGCAGTTGAACCCCGACATCTTCATAGTAGTCTTGTTTGCCAAACAATGAACCCCGCTCTCCAATTGAACCCCAGTCGCCTGACGATAACTCGCGATCGCCATTGTGAACCCCGTTCTCCAGAAAACACCCCGTGTCTCCCTTTCTCCATTTGGACCCCGCTCTCCAGAAAATGGCCAGCATCTCCTCCTCTCCATTTGAACCCCGTTCTCCGTTTTCTTGTGATAATTCCGCTGGCAACGCCGGAAATAACACCAAAACACCACTCTGATGGCGACATATCAGAGGGTACACCTTCACAACAGGAAGGTAACATGTGCATTTCTTCCTCAAAAGACACCCATAACGACCTCTGTTGGCCTCAGCCAAAGTCTAAGGTGACACATGATCAGAAGACAATCCTGAGGACCTCGTTCCAGATATAATCTGCAACTCCAATCTCTATTTGAACCCCGTTCTCCAGAAAATGCCGCAACACTTCCCTTTCTACAATTGAAATGTATTTTCACGCTGATCGCGTAACGTTCTTTGATTTTATTTCCATCTTCGCCCGATAGAAAAATTTCCTCCAATATCGCACTACTGGGGAACATTGTTACTCCAACGTCATGATGCTAAACTCCTCAGAGTAACATCTTCCAACTTCTACCTCGCACGACAGAAATATCCTCCAGTATCCCACTACTGGGTAATACCATTAACCCAAAATCACGATGCTAAGCTCCTCAGAGTAACCTCTTCACCATCCGGCGAAACCAACTCGCCCGCGGTAACCACGGCTCGAGACTAACTGATGCTCGCAATGCTGATGTTGATCTTCCAACTAGCGAAACCACTTCTCAAACGGTAACCACGGCTTGAGACTAGTTTATGCTTGCAATGATGATGCATGATTTTTTTTTCAGCGTAATGCTCCATAATCATGGAAATGCTACGCAATTAGGTTTGCAAAATGCTATGATCTCCTAAATGATGAATGCATAAAAAGTATCCCCCTCAAGGGACTCTTCTGGGGAGCTCGAGGCACTCTGCTGAGGAACTCAACAACACTCCAACCTCCACCCTGCTGGGGAATAGCACTGCCGCTGGGGAAAGGACCACCCTTACCAAGGATGACCTCCACTGAACCCGATCCACTTGGGGACTTCACTAGGGAAGAAACCACCAACGCATTCTGCGGGGAAAACAACAATCTTTGACATGCTGGGGAAAAGCCAGCAACGGACACCTCCGCTGGGGAAACAGCAACCTTCAGGCCTGGCTGCTGAGGAAACACCGATCTCAAATATGCTGGGGAGATAACCATCCCGACCCTGCTAGGGAAGTCACAGACCTTGAATCTGCTGGGGAGGTAACAATCCCAACTCTGCTTGGGGAAATAAGGAAAGTCTGGCACAGGACGCTCGTCGACTCGTCGAACCCTGGTATTCAACATCTAAACCCAGTATCAGCTTTCCACTTTTGAGAGCTCCCAGACTCGTCTGGACTTTTCTGATTCATCACCTTGTATTCTCGACTTCTCCGTACTCCACGGAGATCGAAATCCTTGGATTCGTACAAACTTTCCAGTCTTCAGACTTTGAAGAGTCTTCTTGATTAATCCTCTAGGATCATCGCACGTCTCTCACTGTCGTTTCACCATTCTTCACTCCCTTGTCCCTGATTGGACTCCACGGGGATCTTTTGTCAAAAAGGCTTCACATCACAACCTGCAAGTGAGTGAAAATATCTAACAATACCTGCAAAAGAGATCGTTAGATAAAAACGTGCCCCAGGCGTGCCAAAATTTCAACACTTGGGTCACTCAACCTTCCGAATAAGATTTCAGGCTTTCAATCTTATAAACATGCATTGGAAGGGACCTGTATGTCTTAAAATACAAAGATTCTTTATCAAAATAAACGGATGTTTTTGCAATCAAAGCGGTTATGAAAACAAAAAAACAAAATTATTTGACTGAATATGCATTTTATTGATTGAAAAAGGTGTGGCTCAAAACTGAGCAATACAAAGGAAGCAATTCCTGAAAAGAGGTAATTGCGCACAAAAGGAAAATCTATCCTAATGGCAATGTGAAACCGCGATCTCATCGAGTTCCAACTCGGTTACACCCCATATGTCCTCAGACTTTCCGTGCTCTCTGCCTTCTGAACAAGACGCTTCCAATCGATCCCTGCCGGGGATTCTCCTGGTGTCATAACCAAAGCAAACGATCATGCTAGACGCAGTTGTTCGTTTCAATCCCTCTTTTGCCTGGACCGCCCTTTCGGTTTTTCAGTCCACCGGGATACCCTTTTTTGCCCAAGTCGCCTTTTCAGGTTTTCGACTTGCCGGGTGTACATGTTTTTCTTTTTATCCCTAATTTTTGCCCAAACCTTTTCATTTTTTTTTTGTTCTCCGGGATGCCCTTTTTTGCCTGGACTATTTTATTCTTTTCGTCCAGCGGGTCTCTCTATACGAAGTATTTTTTAACTGCGTCCGCATTCACAGGGGATGGAAAATCCTCGCCATCCATGGTCGTCAACAACAAGGCTCCGCCAGAGAAAACCTTCTTGACCACGAATGGACCTTCATAGTTGGGTGTCCACTTGCCCCTTCGATCGTTTTGAGGAGGAAGGATCCTTTTCAACACCATGTCTCCCATGTGATATACCCGAGGTCGCACCTTTCGGTCAAAAGCGCGCTTCATTCTCTGCTGGTACAACTGCCCATTACAGATGGCCGCCAACCTCTTTTCCTCAATCAGGCTTAATTCTTCGTACTGAGTCCTTACCCATTCAGCCTCTTGCAATTTTACGTCCATCAGGACTCTCAAAGAAGGAATTTGAACCTCAACTGGCAACATGGCTTCCATCCCATACACAAGCGAGAATGGCGTTGCCCCAGTAGATGTACGCACCGAGGTTCGGTATCCATGCAATGAAAACGGCAACATCTCGTGCCAATCTTTATAGGTCACAACCATTTTCTGCACAATCTTCTTGATATTCTTATTGGCCGCCTCGACCGCCCCATTCATCTTTGGACGATAAGGAGAAGAATTGTGTTGCTCGATCTTGAACTACCGGCACAGTTCTGCCATCATCTTGTTGTTGAGATTAGAACCATTATCAGTAATGATCCTTTCGGGAACCCCATATTTGCAAATGATGTCTCTTTTCAGGAATCTGGCAACAACCTGTTTCGTCACATTTGCATAAGACGCCGCTTCCACCCACTTGGTGAAGTAATCAATAGCCACTAATATGAACCGATGCCCATTCGAAGCCGTAGGCTCAATTTTTCCGATCATATCAATGCCCCACATAGCAAACGGCCACGGAGACGGCATTAAGCTCAACGGGTTTGGAGGCACGTGCACCTTGTCAGCATAAATCTGGAATTTATGACACTTCCGCACGAAATTGAAACATTGGGCCTCCATTGTCATCCAATAATAACCAGCTCGTAACAACCTTTTCACCATTGTATTCCCACTGGCATGGGTACCGAACGACCCCTCGTGAACCTCTTTCATCAACTGGCTTGCTCCTTTGTCATCGACACATCTGAGCAAAACCCAATCGAAATTTCTATGGTACAAAACCCCATCCTTATTCAAGTAGAACACCATGGCCAACCTCCGCAGAGTCTTTCGGTCCTTCTTGGATGCTCCCTCAGGATATTCTTGGGTTTCCAAATAGCACTTGATATCGTAATACCACGGCTTCTCATCATCAGGCGCTGTGTCAACAGCAAACACATAAGCCGGTCTATCCAGACGTCCCACCTCAACACTGGGGAACTGATTCCACCACTGCACCTTAATCAAGGCAGCCAAAGTAGCCAAAGCATCTGCCAAAGGATTCTCTTCTCTAGGCACATGATGCAACACTACCTTGGTGAAAAACGTCAACAGTCTCCTCGTATAGTCCCGGTATGGAATCAAATGAGATTGATGCGTATACCATTTTCCGTTAACCTGATTCACAACCAAAGCTGAATCTCCATATATGACAAGGTTCTTGATCCTCAAATCAATCGCCTCTTCAATACCCAATATGCAAGCTTCGTATTCAGCCACGTTGTTGGTGCACTCAAATGTTAGTCGGGCAGCAAAAGGAATGTGGGATCCTTTCGGCGTAACCAAAACAGCACCAACACCGCTACCATTCACGTTAACGGCCCCATCAAACATCAGATTCCATTCGGATTCAGGGTCAGGCCCCTCCTCCGGGATTGGTTCCTTGCAATCTCTCGATTTGAGAAACATGATGTCCTCATCGGGGAATTCAAACTTCATCAGTTGATAATCCTCAATGGGTTGCTGGGCGAGGTAATCAGACAATACACTTCCCTTGATTGCTTTCTGAGAAGTATATTGTATATCATATTCGGTCAAAATCATTTGCCATCTCGCAACCCGTCCGGTCAATGCTGGCTTCTAAAAAATATACTTGATTGGATCCATCTTGGAAATCAATAAAGTGGTATGAACCAGCATATACTGCCTCAGTCGGCGAGCAGCCCAGACCAAAGCACAGCAAGTTTTCTCGAGCAGTGAATATCTCGTTTCACAGTCGGTAAACTTTTTGCTAAGGTAGTATATGGCATGCTCTTTTCGACCAGACTCGTCATGCTGCCCCAATACACACCCCATAGACCCCTCGAGGACCGTCAAGTATATAATTAACTGTCGTCCCTCCACAGGAGGCATCAGAATCGGAGGCTCCTGCAAATATTCTTTTATCTTTTCAAATGCCGCTTGGCAATCATTATTCCACCTGACCGTTTGATCTTTTCTTAACAATTTGAATATAGGTTCACACGTGGCTGTTAGATGAGATATGAACCGTGAAATGTAGTTCAATCTACCTAAGAAACCATGAACCTCCTTCTATGTTCTCGGTTCAGGCATTTCTCTTATTGCTTTTACTTTAGCAGGATCAACCTCGATTCCTCTTTCGCTTACTATAAACCCCAGCAATTTACCGGACCGCACTCCGAAAGTGCACTTATTCGGATTCAACCTCAGTCTGAATTGTCTCAACCGGTCAAACAACTTGGCCAGATCCACCAAATGCCCCTCTTCTGTTTGGGACTTTGCTATCATGTCATCAACATAGCATTCAATTTCATGATGAATCATATCATGAAACAAAGTCACCATGGCCCTCTGATAAGTAGCACCGGCGTTCTTGAGACCAAATGGCATCACCTTATAGCAAAAAGTGCCCCACGGTGTGATGAACGTTGTTTTCTCTATATCATCTGGCGACATTTTGATTTGATAATAGCCAGAAAAGCCATCCATGAAGGAAAACACCGAGAATTGAGCTGTATTATCTACCAACACATCAATGTGAGGTAGCGGGAAATCATCCTTCGGGCTAGCTCTGTTCAAATCCCGGTAGTCCACACACATTCTCACCTTTCCATCCTTATTTGGGACCGACACAATATTCGCGACCCAAGGCGGATAATTAGTAACAGCGAGGAACCCAGCATCCAACTGCTTCTGAACCTCCTCTTTAATTTTCATTGCCATCTCAGGTCGAGTTCTGCGCAACTTCTGCTTCACTGGAGGACAATCTGTTTTCAATGGTAGCTTGTGCACAACAATATCGGTATCCAACCCTGGCATATCCTGATAAGACCAGGCGAAGATATCAACATATTCTTTCAACAACGCTACCATTCTGCTCTTAACACTCGCCTCCAAAGCAGCCCCAACTTTCACTTCCTTTCTGACTTCGTCGGTACCCAGATTCACAACCTCTACCTGTTCCTCGTGCGGCTGAATCACCTTCTCCTCTTGTTTTAATAACCTGGCTAATTCCTCCGGCAGTTCACAATCTTCTTCGCCTTCTTCTTCGGCATGATAGATCGGATTGTCGAAGTCATATGAGGGTGTAACAGGATTGTTATCAATGAGATCCGGAGAATGATCGCATCTGCATGAATGTTGATTCATGCATTGCTTTAGAACCGGAGCGAAGCAAATAAAAATGAAAAAAAATGAAAACGAACATTGCCATTTTTATTTTTGTTTTTATTAAACTGCAAAAATAAATGAAAAACAGGGAACACCGCTTTTAATTGAAAAACATCCTTTTATTTATGATGTAAATATTGCAAAATGAGACATGAGGTGGCCCTTACAATGAACCATTACTTTTCGGGCAAAACGCATGGCTTTCATGCAGACAAAATTGAAAAACAGAAAATATTACTCTTCGAGTAGAGTGACAGTGATGATCTTTTCGGCCTTCCAGTTCTGGACTTCCATTCCTGGTACGCACGGCTTTATCCATTGATCAAATTCACAGTCACTGTCAACTTCTTCACCCACCATACAGATATGATCTGGATCCAGCATTCCAGCACTGGTGAACGTGAATGACGTACGACGTCCTCTGCCCTGTCCAGACAAGCCTCGGCCTGGCTGATAACCAACCCTAAATCGGTCTTTCTTGGCGGTGATGTCCATCATCTTCCCCCATCCTGGAGCTTCTCCACTCCTCACCACCTCAGCAGCCTGTTTGTATGAAGAAATGGATGGCTTCTCCTCTTCTTTGGCAAAAAGAGCATTCTCCACCTTGACGGTTTCGAATGCTTGACTTGGCGTTTCAACAATTTCACCGTCCATTTCCACGTATTTGAACGATGATAGGTGGCTGACGAAGATGTCTTCCTCTCCACAAACTGTGACGACCTGCCCGTCCCAGATGTACTTCAGCTTCTGGTGCAAAGTCGAAGTCACTGCCCCTGCAGCATGAATCCATGGGTGACCCAACAGGCAACTGTATGCCGGCTGAATATCCATGACATAAAATACTGACTTAAACACCTCAGGCCTAATCTTCACCGGGAGCTCCACTTCTCCAAACACAGCCCGCTTTGAGCCATCAAAAGCTCTAACTATCAAGTCCGTTGGCGTCAAGATTAACCCTTCACAGTTCAACTTCTCCAAGGCCTTCTTTGGTAGCACATTGAGCGACGAGCCGATATCCACCAAGACGTGCGAAAGCACCGCTCCTTTACACTCCATGGCAATGTGTGATGCCCTATTATGATTACGCCCATCCACCGTCAAATCAAGATCGGTGAAACCCAGCCCATGGCTGGCATTGACGTTTGACACCACCGTCTCCAACTGATTGATTGTTATCTCCTGGGGAACATAGACTCTTTTCAGTATTTTCAGCAAAGCCTCCCTATGCCCCTCGGAGCTCAGCAACAATGACAAGATTGAGATCTTGGATGGGGTCTGCTGCAGATGGTCAACAAGCTTGTACTCTGACTTCTTATGATCCTAAGAAATTCTTCAGCTTCATCATCAAGTTCTTTTTCCGACCCACCAGGCGCCGGTGTCACCACAGGAGTACCCTCATTTACCACCTGCTTTCCTCTTGCCCTGGCTAAAGCCTCGGCCTTTTCTTTCTTTTCTTTTTCTCCTTCCCCACTTCTCAAAGCATCAGGGGCAAACAACCTTCCACTGCGAGTGAAACCACTAGGTCTGGCATTATCCATCTTTGAAACGGCGGTTTCATCCGCAGTCTGATCATCTAACTTTTCCCCATTACAATAGACCTCTCCACCATAATGCCACGGCACGGCATCATCTTTGTCATAAGGAATTGGCCCAGGTACCGTGATAGTAACTGGAGCCGCATCTGCCAGCGTTGACAAATAAACCGGGTCGAAGTAAATGGTTATGGTGGAGACATCTTCCTTCCCCGAATCAATCTTTTCAAATTTAAGGCTTCCCAGATCCATCATCTTCTGGACAGCCTCCCTCAAGAAAACACACCCATTTATAGCAACAGTGCATGCAGCACAACAGTCATCACAACCCGGGAAGACCCCACTCTTCAACAATTGTCTTTTGACCTCAGCCAACAGAGTCTTCAACTGGTCTATACTCATCAGCCCAATTGTTCTTCCACCCTCTGAAATTGCATTCACCCCCATTTGACCATGCGCGGGCATGGGATTAGCATTCACATTTGGAGATGGAGCAAAATTGATTGCCTTAGAATCCATCAAATCCTGGACCACATGCTTAAAAGCTTTACAATTTTCTACATTGTGTCCAGGGGCACCAGAGTGGAATTCGCACTTGGCGTTCTCATCGTAGTTAGGAGGCCTCTGATCAGGTCTCAAAGGAGCCAAAGTCCTCAACCGAACCAACCCTAATTCCTTTAACTTTTTCAATAAGAATGAGTAGGTTACAGGTGGTCTATCAAATTGACGATCATTCATTCGCCCTCTCACCTGATACTCGGCCCTCTGTGGTCTCTGTTGAAATGGTTGTCGTTGCTGTTGTGGTTGTTGTTGTGCAGGTTGTTGATTATCAGCAAGAATGGTTACCGCAACAGTGTGCTGGTAGTAACGATCCCTGCTCTTCCCCCTCTGAGCATACACAACACTGGTATCACCCTCCTTCTTTCTTTGACCATTCCCAAAGGGCTTCTTCGATCCAGACGACGAAGCACTACCCTGAATCTTTCCCATCTTCAACCAACTTTCAATTCTCTCTCCGGCCACCACAATATCAGCAAAGTTGGTAACCGGGCATCCAACCATCCTCTCTACAAATGTCCCCTGAAGGGTACCCATAAACAGGTCTGACATTTCTCTATCCACCAACGGAGGTTGGACTCGGGCAGCCAACTCCCTCCACCTCTGTGCATATTCTTTAAACCTCTTATTAGGCTTCTGAGACATACCCTGCAATTGGGTACGGCTAGGCGCCATATCAGCATTGAACTGGTATTGTTTAAAGAATGCATCACCAAGATCCTGCAGCTCTTGATATCAGACGACCTGAGCTTGGTGTACCATTCCAAAGACCCCCCAGATAGACTGTCCTGGAAGAAGTACATCCAAAGTTTTTGGTCCATGGTATAAGCAGAAGTCTTACGGACAAAATCTTGGAGATGAGTTTCCGGGCAAGAACTCCCATTGTATTTGTCAAACGTCGGCGCTTTAAACTTTTGCGGGATCACAATCCCCTCAACCAGCCCCATATTTGACATATTGACAACCCCCGGAGTAGCATAGCTTTCAAGAGCCCTGATTTTCTCCGCCAGCACCTGAATCTCTTTATTTGGTGGTTGGACACCATATTGCCTGAACTGTTCATTCAGCATGGAGAACTGATCTGCTTCTCTGTCTTCCTCTCTATCCTCCTCGGCCCCGAATAAAGGAGGAAACAGATTGTCCTTCAGGTTATTGCCCATCGGACCTGGTCTACCGCTTGTGGCAGCACTAAAACCACCCCCATTATTTATCACCACACCAACAGTTGTCTTCTTTCCGAGATCTCCTCCATCCCTGGAACCACCAAGGCCATGATTGGAGACACCCTCTAAATTGACACCACTGTTAGCAGCTGAAGCCCGCTCGAGCTTCTCCATTTTATCAGCAAGTGCTTTTTGCCCCACGGCAAACCCTTGCATGACATTAATCAGTTCGTTCATTTTCTTCTTCAGCTCGAGAAAATCTGTGTTGGGTAGATCCATCAGCCTGGATGTGTTGCGTCTAGTAGGATATCTGTGCGGACGTGCTGCGTGCAAAGGAATGATTCTAAGTGCGCGAGCAATGATTCCTGAAACAATCAAGCACATTAGAAACTGACACCTACAAAATAGAAGACAAGTTATTATGATTAGGCATGAATGCAATGTCTATCCATATGAGGAACACTCTGTCTTTCGATACACCCACTTCTATACACGAATGGGGAAAAATACTCGGATCAAAATTCTTGTTATTTTAACGAGGTTTAAGTCTGACGAGAATAATATTCTACAACCAGCAATTCATTAATTTCCAAACCAACCCATTTACTATCTATTATTTGCTTGACTAATCCTTTATATTGGAATGGAAGAATCAAATGGGTTGGCAATTGTTTGCGGGGGGATGATTCAAGAGAATTTTGAATCAGAGTTCTCGATTTTTTGTCATCCTTGGCTGTAATAATATCTTCAGGTTTACAAAGATAACTTGGTATATCTACTATACGACCATTAACTAAAACATGTTTGTGGTTAAGTTTCATCGAGACAGATAATAATTTGACAGCAATATCCTGATATCAATCATCTGGTTTCACCATACAGATCAGAGATATATTATTTAGCAAAGATACCCCCCAACCATGTGTGTGTGATGTGAGTGTGCACAGGAAAGCAAATAAAGGTCGAAGATCGATCACTGAATGAAAATAACCACTGTATATCAAAAGTGCACTACACGTGCAAAAGTCATACATCAGGCTGATACAAATCTAATACAATTCTCCAGAATCATAAAGAAAATTCAAGCAAGTGAATTCCATTAACAGGCCTGCCGGTAATCCAACACATGATAACAAAAGTCTACACTGAAGGAGGTCCCCCAGAGGGCTCTGCATCATCAACCATCCTGGTAAACTTCACGGCGAACCTAAGCTCGGTGTTCTCCTGCTGCAATCTTCTTATCTCCTTCTGGTGAATCTTCATCTGTCGGAAATAATGATCCCTCTCAGCAAGATAATGATCTCTCTCATAAATAATCTTCGCTTTCTCAGTTTCCCATTCTGTGGCAAGGACTTTAGCTCTGGCATCTCTCTGATTCTTCACAAGGATTTGTCTCCTCTTCTCATCTTCAATAACCCTCAAGGCCCTAGCTAGTTTCTCCTTGGTAAGGTCATGCTCCTTTGTAGACGACTCCAATGCTTGGCTGATCTTGCGGTAATAGGCAGTATCTATCTCAAAGCGCTTCACCTCCATGGCATGTCTCTTATCCTGGTCTTCTATTCTCCCTTTGATTTCCTGATTAGCCATCTGAATCCTAGCAACACTCATCTCCAACTCAGTCTTCTCTGCTTGCAGTTGATCTCTGGCTTTCTTCATCTCAAGGAACTCTTCCATGCTGATAGAAGAACGTGGCCCCTCAATCAATGGACACCAAGGATCACCTCCAGGAAACGGTAGATGTGTGAGCTCAATCCTCTTCCTAAGCCAATCATCAAATGGAGGAAGAGACCTGCTATTAACCTTACCAAAAGGAACCTTGCCCTTCCTCTGAATGTTACACCATGCCCCGGACACTTGCCTCAACTGGGACAGATTACCCTCATCTGGGAAGTAGAAAGACTCCTGAATCTCACACTCGAGAGGAGGAACCTCCATAGCAAACCCCATTTGTCTCCTAAGAAGCGTCGGGTTGTAATTAATGCAACCCTGAACTCCTATAAGAGGCACATTGGGAAAGCTCTCACAACTATAAATGAAGTTTCGTCCAGCCATACCATTGTGAGTCCAAGCTATGTCCTTGGCCCGCAAACCCATCAACCTGGTCGCCCAATTAACCGTAGGATCAAGAGAAACAAAAGCACCTCTGGAAGGCAAATACCACATAAACCATTTGTGCAACAGTTGAGCACAACATCTAATCAATCCCCCTCGCCTCTTCTCATTCCGATTATGGACCGAGTAATAAACATCCCCAACCAAGGTAGGAATAGGATTCCTCTGCATAAACACCCGGATGGCATTAATGTCCACAAAGTTCTTCTGATTAGGAAATAGGATGATCCCATAGATGCTCACAGCAATCAAAGCACAAACGGCCCTCCAATTACCCACAACAGCATGATCCTTGGCTTTAGTCTCTAAGAAACTCAGATGAAAACTGGGCAACTTCCCCTTCTCCTTCAAACCCCCCTTGGTCGCCTCTGGGCTCAAATAAAGAGCACGAGAAATCTCGGCAACATCAGGTTCCTCCTTACTGACGTAGAACGGAATCTGGTCCCTGATCGGGAGACCTAGGATGCTGGCGTAGTCCTCCATCAAAGGCCCCAACAAGTAATCCGGGAAAACGAAGCATCTCAAACCCGGGTCATAAAACTGGAGAAAAGTGTGGATGGCACTCTTATCTGTATCAATAAGTCTGAAAACCACCTTCAGAATACCACCATAATACTCACGGAACAACCCCACATGGTCAGGTGTAATCAATGCTATCATATCCCTCAACACATCAATCTCTGGATTGAAGAAACTGTAGACGACGTCATCTTTCAAGCCGGGCCTCATGTCTGGAACAAAGAAGTCTCTCAACCAGGATCTCGATCAAGAATGTCCCCTACATATGGATAAACATGAGTTAGATGCAGATAAATGCAAAATGTGAATGATGCTGATGGTGAATGCAATGCACTGTGCCATCCTCCAAGTCATCTGAACAACCCTTATACTGGATTCCGGTTTCTGAATTGATCTCAACCATCTGAGGTATTGAGCAACCATAAATCCAACTCGGGAGTTCCGAAATAAACGGAACCGGAGAATACATCACCATCATCACCAGAAAGTCCTCTGAACAGATAACCACCAGATCCTCTGAACCAGCCCAGGGAATCCTGAAATAAACGGATCCCCACTGATAAATACCGCGGACGGCATTCCGGCGTCTCAGAAATAAATATCCATAAATCCGACTTATAAATAAGACTCTGACCAACGGCTGAATCATTAGTCACCATCAAAGTCACCATCAGAACATGCATCTGTAAAAATCAACCCTCCCCTCACAGGTGAATTCTAATCAGGTCATCCTAAGGCGGATAATGGTCTCGACAATTGGGCAAAGATACTCAACGGGTTTGCCCTTTCGGGTGTGCCGTTGCAGCTCTCTTAAGATCGTCTAAACCAAAGATCCGGGAAAGCACGGTCACCGAAGTCAACAGCCCTAAAGAGATAACCCAACCAAAGTGGAATACCCCACTAAGGAAGAGCTCACTCAGAAGAACCTCGTCCGGCTTGTGGTATGTCACGTCGCAACAACATGCTGATCCAACATGTGAGGAAACGTGAGACCACACTAATTCTAGGTGTATACTCGGGCCTGGGTTTTAGCCCCACTCAGAACACCCACCCCAAATCAGAGAAACCACCTGTACAGAAGACAGCACAATGATAATATGATGCATGCGAACATATATGCAAATATATACAAAATATAATGATCGTAAATGCAATAAATAGAGCAGCACAAGCAACCTAAACTATCCTAGAGAGCGCTAGGAGAGACTCGCTTAGGGAAGATGGACCAGCAAGAGGTCAACTTCTAAGTCCCCAGCAGAGTCGCCAGCTGTCGCATCCGCGAAAAACAACCGACGGGAAAAAGAAACAAACAGAGTCGCCACTGTGCGTTATTTATCCCAAATGAGGGAAAGGAAACGCTCGAAGTAAACCTAGAAAAGACATGGTCTCGCGACCAGAGAAAGATGGGATCGGGAATCGGTTATGCGAAGGGAAGGTATTAGCACCCCTACGCATCTGTCGTACTCGACAGGATCCACGCTCAGAAAGAATAGAAGAAAGGTTGCTAAAGAAACTGCTCAAAACTGCACAAACACTTGGAGGAAACACAGATGAAAGACGGAAGAAACGGGACTCGGCAGGATATCGCATCCTGGGCCTACATAGTCTGTCAGACACAGACATCAGAGTCGACGTAGTTCGGGGACAGGGGAAAGGTGCTCGCTAGGATGTCGCATCCTATGCATACGTATCTTCTCTGACCGGAGAAGAATCAGAGCACTCGTAGCTCGGCTAACGCACGCCAAACAAAACACAAACAGGAAACCGACTGCCAATCGCTGGACTTACGTCAGACTCCACACAAACAGGCAAACATGGAAACCGAATGCCAATCGCTGGACTTACATCAGACTCCGAACCAACAAAACACACATAGGAAACCAACTGCCAATCGTTGGGCTTACGTCAGACTCCAAACAAAGAAGCAAACACAGGAAACCAACTGCCAATCGCTGGACTTATGTCGGACTCCAACACAATACAAAGGGTAAAAAAAGAAAAAGGGCGCCCGGAGAGATCTTCTCATCTCCTGCCTACGTACCTCATCTGGTATGAGGATCAGGGCGACGTAGTTCCCCTTAACAGGGAAAGAACTTCTAACCTAACCAGAGACAAGGGAGATAACAAGCTACTAGGGAGACTACGACTCGAGCCTAGAAGTTGTCATGCATACGATCCCTATGTTGAGGTCTCTATCCTAACTTGCACAGGAAGCAAGCTAGCCTAAGCAGCACAAAAGCAAACACAAGCACAATAAAGCAAGCACACACACTATATGCAAACAATTGGCTTATACAAGGCTAGGCTGTAAAAACAAGCCAACTGGAATGGGGTGTTTTTAGCTCTTAACCCTAACATTGAGAGTTAGGGTGAAGCAGATGAAATGGAGATGAGGGTTATGCCTCATAGCTCTTATCCCTGGCCTGGGAGAGCTCGAATCAAATAGAAAGTGTGGGAGTTCAGAATGAAGGAACTCTTCTCCACATGACAGACACAACAAGATCTTGGGTTCTTATTCACAATGCCTCAACACAGGGTGTGTGAGCAAAGTGACTGACACAACTGAATAGCAGGGGATGGATTGCACATCCCTTTTATCTGCCAATTGCCTCTTAAGAGGTCTTTACCTGCTTGGCACAAAATTAAACAAACACAAGCATTGCCTCTTAAGGAGGGCTTCAGACAAGTGCATGCCAAAGTAACATGACAGGTCTTCCAGACTACATGAAGATCAAGGAATTATACCTCAGTGGTATGTCAACCACAAGCAAGCAAAGTAAAGTTCAAATGAACTTAAAGCAACTTAGGTACCTATGGAAACAACTAAACCAATCAGTACAAAATCCAGACAATAGTCAACAGTCAATATCCAACAGACAACCCAATATGCAACACATGAGCCATAAAAACAAGTGAATTGTTCTCAAAGCCTACAAAACAAGCAAATGTTAGCCAACAACAACAAATGATCAAGCTCAAATGAAGGAGCAACATCAATCATGGAGATGCATACTTGAACCTGAAATCACAACTCAAATGTAAGTAACAAACCACTAGGTCAAAGCCTAGGGTCCAAAGTGAAGAAAAAATCCAAAACAGAACTTGATATTCAACATGGATCATATTTAATCACTCAATAACAAGTCCTAAAAAGTACCAAACCAAAATCAACATGCAAGTTCATGTAATAGGCAAGAGAAGTCAATGACCAATTCAAGGCACACATTTGATCATTATGAATGAAAATTCCCAATCAAAACAGAAATGATTCAAATAATTCTGGAAAAATTCATGAAAATTCAACACATCTAACATGATCATCACACAAAAAATCAGAAGCATTAGAGGTCATTTGGCATGGGAATCAAATTTCACAAGTTGATCATCAAATTGCACAAGTTGATCATCAAATTGTGTGACACGAATTGTCACACCATGCAAACACAAGCATAAAACAGAATTGGTACATGAGAAAAATACCAAACCAAGCCTAAAACATCCATCAATGTGTCTAGAATCAGCATGTAAAATTTCAAGTCCATTGGATTAAAAACAAGCATTTCATGATAGTTTGAACCAAGCAAGGTCATACATGCACACATGATCAATCAACCTAGAGCAAATAAAATTCCAGCCATGCATAACTTCCAAATTCATGATCATAAAAAACTAGACATTCTAAGGATCATTTTGCAAAAAATTGGGAGTGATTTGGAGCATTTTTCAATTTATTATGATTTTTCTAAGTTGGATAAAAAATTGAAATCAAACATGTGAAGCATACATGAAATATGGAGGGAAAAGTGAAAATGATGAACGAATTTGAAAAAGTGGAGCACGCTGGAATCGAACCAGGTACAATTTCAAACGTGAGCGCGCCAGGCTGAAATGGTTAGTGACGGAAAAAAACGGACGCTAGGCTGGTAGTGACGGATTTGCATGAAGATCTTCATCTTCTTCATGAAGATGAAGATGAAGATGATGAATGTTCATACGTATTTTTCCAGATTTTCCAGAATTGCTCAGAATTTTACAAATTATATATCGTTGGAAAGCTCTTTCAATGTAGAATTCAAATATCATATTATCTAAGCCTAAATCTCCATGGATTTTCTGAATCGAAGCAAAGAAGTTTCTAGATCTAAACTTGAAATCATCAGATCTCACTCAATTTTCATCCAAATTCCACAAAATTTATATCAAAATTCTCACCACAACAAGATCTACAAGATTATGTACATAAAGCAGAGAATTAAGAGGATAAAAAATGTGACCTCTTGAAGAACAGTTCGCGAATTCTACAGATCCAAGGCCAAGCAAGCATGCAAATCCACTCCAAATCACTTGTTATGAAGTTTGATGATGAAATTGAGGCTTGGAAACTTGTAGATCTTGATTAAATCTCAAATGCCATGGTTATGTTCTTGAGCTTCACATGCACAATTCTGGTCCAAACTTGATGATCCAAGGCTTGATCTCTGCTAAATCAACACTAGAGAACCAGAATATGGAAGAAGATTCAAGGTTTATGTGAGAAAAATTTGAATTAAGATTGAAAGAAAATTTTGGAGGGAAAAAATTCTTAGATCTAGAAATGGTGAATTGTGATTAACCTCTCCAAATTCTGTTATAATTATGTATATATATCATGTGCTAATCCTATTTTAATTAAAATTAAGCAAAGTTAATTAGGAATTAGCAAAATAAGGGTGCATGGCAAAAATTGAAAATTTGCATGGTGCATGTAGTAAATGGACGTGAACAGTGTCATGTGCTTGATCAAAGTCACTCAAAATCATTTTTTAAACACATTGGCAATGGTAGAAAGTTCTCATGATGCACCATTTTTAAATTTATGAATTTCCCTCCAAAATATTCATGGATAAGCAAATGATCATGTGATGGAAATTCATGCAATGTGATGGATATTTTGGAAAGTTCATGTCATGACAAGCATTTTGCAAAAAGAACCACCAAATTTGGAGTTATGAATCAAAAGTTGTGGCCATTTGAAGTTCCATGTACACTTGGCAATGATTTGACCATATCTCCTCAACCATTCATCATAAATTCATGATCTTGGACTTTTTGGAAATGGGAGAGAGAGATATTCAACTTTCATGTTGGGAAAAAATTCATTTGAAGCTTCTTTGATGATGCAAGATCAAGTTGAATTTGAACCAAAAACTTTCCATTTTGGGAAACTTTCAATTATAGGTCACTTTCCATTTTTGGAAACTTTTGACTTGACCTCAAATTCTTCAAGATATGCATTTGACATGATGAATAAGCCTCTTTTGAACATGAATGAGATGTTGAAACTCATTTCTCCACCTCCTAGCCCTCAGTTCTTGCACAGTTGATTTTCCTGGTTGACAGATGATTTGAACATGCACAGATGATTTTGAGCCTCAACCACTTGATGAAATGGCTCCAAAATGAAACTCTAGCTTGTACAAGCTCAATAAAATCATATGATGATCTCCTTCCAAGCAAATAAACCCCATTTCCTTGAGGAACCCTGACTGATAGAAGGCAACTGATCAGGGTTGACCAGAGGTCAAAACCCTAATCCCGAAGAATCTGAGCCTGAACAATGAGCCCCTTGAGGATGACATAACCGTGATGATGATGATGTACCCTTGCAATCAAGATAATGGTCAAACTCCTTGAGGGACCAAAAAAAACCCTAATTGAAGCACAAACCCTCAGATGGTTGGTGATCAATTTATGAGACCCTCAAGCTTGAATCTCTTAACCTCTCTATCTTCTGAGAAAGACTTAGGAGGATGACTTGTTCATTTCACATGATATGCAATATGCAATGACTAATGCCCTAAAAATGAAATGCAATATGTTAAGCTAGTCCCAAGAAGAGGAGGGCAAATTTTGAGGTGTTACAGCTGCCCCTATTCAATCCACTGTGAACCTGTCGATATGAACAGCCCCGGCTTTCAGATGATCAGGGTGAAGAGTGATTGAATACCAAGAACAGACGAACAATTTGCGCTCCGCTGGGAAATAATTAACCATGCCTGTCAGAATCGGCAAAGAAGTGATCTCAAAAGAAAAATCCGCCTGGTACGGAGAAAGTCGGCCTGAACACCGAAACAGAATGTTGACTTGGCTACCAAAATAAATGGTAACACAGGAATAACCATGGCCTGAACGCTGCATCCGCTGGGGATTATTATTATTATTTTTTTTACTTTTTCTTGAACCCCGAAACTTTCTGATTGATTTCCTCTTTTTCATTTTTCTTGAACCCCGAACAAATATTTTCTTTCGCACGAATGATCCCGGATCACCGCAGTTGAACCCCGACATCTTCATAGTAGTCTTGTTTGCCAAACAATGAACCCCGCTCTCCAATTGAACCCCAGTCGCCTGACGATAACTCGCGATCGCCATTGTGAACCCCGTTCTCCAGAAAACACCCCGTGTCTCCCTTTCTCCATTTGGACCCCGCTCTCCAGAAAATGGCCAGCATCTCCTCCTCTCCATTTGAACCCCGTTCTCCGTTTTCTTGTGATAATTCCGCTGGCAACGCCGGAAATAACACCAAAACACCACTCTGATGGCGACATATCAGAGGGTACACCTTCACAACAGGAAGGTAACATGTGCATTTCTTCCTCAAAAGACACCCATAACGACCTCTGTTGGCCTCAGCCAAAGTCTAAGGTGACACATGATCAGAAGACAATCCTGAGGACCTCGTTCCAGATATAATCTGCAACTCCAATCTCTATTTGAACCCCGTTCTCCAGAAAATGCCGTAACACTTCCCTTTCTACAATTGAAATGTATTTTCGCGCTGATCGCGTAACGTTCTTTGATTTTATTTCCATCTTCGCCCGATAGAAAAATTTCCTCCAATATCGCACTACTGGGGAACATTGTTACTCCAACGTCATGATGCTAAACTCCTCAGAGTAACATCTTCCAACTTCTACCTCGCACGACAGAAATATCCTCCAGTATCGCACTACTGGGTAATACCATTAACCCAAAATCACGATGCTAAGCTCCTCAGAGTAACATCTTCACCATCCGGCGAAACCAACTCGCCCGCGGTAACCACGGCTCGAGACTAACTGATGCTCGCAATGCTGATGTTGATCTTCCAACTAGCGAAACCACTTCTCAAACGGTAACCACGGCTTGAGACTAGTTTATGCTTGCAATGATAATGCATGATTTTTTTTCAGTGTAATGCTCCATAATCATGGAAATGCTACGCAATTAGGTATGCAATATGCTATGATCTCCTAAATGATGAATGCATAAAAAGTATCCCCCTCAAGGGACTCTTCTGGGGAGCTCGAGGCACTCTGCTGAGGAACTCAACAACACTCCAACCTCCACCCTGCTGGGGAATAGCACTGCCGCTGGGGAAAGGACCACCCTTACCAAGGATGACCTCCACTGAACCCGATCCACTTGGGGACTTCACTGGGGAAGAAACCACCAACGCATTCTGCGGGGAAAACAACAATCTTTGACATGCTGGGGAAAAGCCAGCAACGGACACCTCCGCTGGGGAAACAGCAACCTTCAGGCCTGGCTGCTGAGGAAACACCGATCTCAAACATGCTGGGGAGATAACCATCCCGACCCTGCTAGGGAAGTCACAGACCTTGAATCTGCTGGGGAGGTAACAATCCCAACTCTGCTTGGGGAAATAAGGAAAGTCTGGCACAGGACGCCCGTCGACTCGTCGAACCCTGGTATTCAACATCTAAACCCAGTATCAGCTTTCCACTTTTGAGAGCTCCCAGACTCGTCTGGACTTTTCTGATTCATCACCTTGTATTCTCGACTTCTCCGTACTCCACGGAGATCGAACTCCTTGGATTCGTACAAACTTTCCAGTCTTCAGACTTTGAAGAGTCTTCTTGATTAATCCTCCAGGATCATCGCACGTCTCTCACTGTCGTTTCACCATTCTTCACTCCCTTGTCCCTGATTGGACTCCACGGGGATCTTTTGTCAAAAAGGCTTCACATCACAACCTGCAAGTGAGTGAAAATATCTAACAGTACCTGCAAAAGAGATCGTTAGATAAAAACGTGCCCCAGGCGTGCCAAAATTTCAACACTTGGGTCATTCAACCTTCCGAATAAGATTTCAAGCTTTCAATCTTATAAACATGCATTGGAAGGGACCTGTATGTCTTAAAATACAAAGATTCTTTATCAAAATAAACGGATGTTTTTGCAATCAAAGCGGTTATGAAAACAAAAAAACAAAATTATTTGACTGAATATGCATTTTATTGATTGAAAAAGGTGTGGCTCAAAACTGAGCAATACAAAGGAAGCAATTCCTGAAAAGAGGTAATTGCGCACAAAAGGAAAATCTATCCTAATGGCAATGTGAAACCGCGATCTCATCGAGTTCCAACTCGGTTACACCCCATATGTCCTCAGACTTTCCGTGCTCTCTGCCTTCTGAACAAGACGCTTCCAATCGATCCCTGCCGGGGATTCTCCTGGTGTCATAACCAAAGCAAACGATCATGCTAGACGCAGTTGTTCGTTTCAATCCCTCTTTTGCCTGGACCGCCCTTTCGGTTTTTCAGTCCACCGGGATACCCTTTTTTGCCCAAGTCGCCTTTTCAGGTTTTCGACTTGCCGGGTGTACATGTTTTTCTTTTTATCCCTAATTTTTGCCCAAACCTTTTCATTTTTTTTTGGTTCTCCGGGATGCCCTTTTTTGCCTGGACTATTTTATTCTTTTCGTCCAGCGGGTCTCTCTATACGAAGTATTTTTTAACTGCGTCCGCATTCACAGGGGATGGAAAATCCTCACCATCCATGGTCGTCAACAACAAGGCTCCGCCAGAGAAAACCTTCTTGACCACGAATGGACCTTCATAGTTGGGTGTCCACTTGCCCCTTCGATCGTTTTGAGGAGGAAGGATCCTTTTCAACACCATGTCTCCCACGTGATATACCCGAGGTCGCACCTTTCGGTCAAAAGCGCGCTTCATTCTCTGCTGGTACAACTGCCCATTACAGATGGCCGCCAACCTCTTTTCCTCAATCAGGCTTAATTCTTCGTACCGAGTCCTTACCCATTCAGCCTCTTGCAATTTTACGTCCATCAGGACTCTCAAAGAAGGAATTTGAACCTCAACTGGCAACATGGCTTCCATCCCATACACAAGCGAGAATGGCGTTGCCCCATTAGATGTACGCACCGAGGTTCGGTATCCATGCAATGCAAACGGCAACATCTCGTGCCAATCTTTATAGGTCACAACCATTTTCTGCACAATCTTCTTGATATTCTTATTGGCCGCCTCGACCTCCCCATTCATCTTTGGACGATAAGGAGAAGAATTGTGATGCTCGATCTTGAACTCCCGGCACAGTTCTGCCATAATCTTGTTGTTGAGATTAGAACCATTATCAGTAATGATCCTTTCGGGAACCCCGTATCTGCAAATGATGTCTCTTTTCAGGAATCTGGCAACAACCTGTTTCGTCACATTTGCATAAGACGCTGCTTCCACCCACTTGGTGAAGTAATCAATAGCCATTAATATGAACCGGTGCCCATTCGAAGGCGTAGGCTCAATTTTTCCGACACTTCCGCACGAAATTGAAACATTGGGCCTCCATTGTCATCCAATAATAACCAGCTCGTAACAACCTTTTCGCCATTGCATTCCCACTGGCATGGGTACCGAACGACCCCTCGTGAACCTCTTTCATCAACTGGCTTGCTCCTTTGTCATCGACACATCTGAGCAAAACCCAATCGAAATTTCTCTGGTACAAAACCCCATCCTTATTCAAGTAGAACACCATGGCCAACCTCCGCAGAGTCTTTCGGTCCTTCTTGGATGCTCCCTCAGGATATTCTTGGGTTTCCAAATAGCGCTTGATATCGTAATACCACGGCTTCTCATCATCAGGCGCTGTGTCAACAGCAAACACATAAGTCGGTCTATCCAGACGTCCCACCTCAACATTGGGGAACTGATTCCACCACTGCACCTTAATCAAGGCAGCCAAAGTAGCCAAAGCATCTGCCAAAGGATTCTCTTCTCTAGGCACATGATGCAACACTACCTTGGTGAAAAACGTCAACAGTCTCCTCGTATAGTCCCGGTATGGAATCAAATGAGATTGATGCGTATACCATTTTCCGTTAACCTGATTCACAACCAAAGCTGAATCTCCATATATGACAAGGTTCTTGATCCTCAAATCAATCGCCTCTTCAATACCCAATATGCAAGCTTCGTATTCAGCCACGTTGTTGGTGCACTCAAATGTTAGTCGGGCAGCAAAAGGAATGTGGGATCCTTTCGGTGTAACCAAAACAGCACCAACACCGCTACCATTCACGTTAACGGCCCCATCAAACATCAGAATCCATTCGGATTCAGGGTCAGGCCCCTCCTCCGGGATTGGTTCCTTGCAATCTCTCGATTTGAGAAACATGATGTCCTCATCAGGGAATTCAAACTTCATCGGTTGATAATCCTCAATGGGTTGTTGGGCGAGGTAATCAGACAATACACTTCCCTTGATTGCTTTCTGAGAAGTATATTGTATATCATATTCGGTCAAAATCATTTGCCATCTCGCAACCCGTCCGGTCAATGCTGGCTTCTAAAAAATATACTTGATTGGATCCATCTTGGAAATCAATAAAGTGGTATGAACCAGCATATACTGCCTCAGTCGGCGAGCAGCCCAGACCAAAGCACAGCAAGTTTTCTCGAGCAGTGAATATCTCGTTTCACATTCGGTAAACTTTTTGCTAAGGTAGTATATGGTATGCTCTTTTCGACCAGACTCATCATGCTGCCCCAATACACACCCCATAGACCCCTCGAGGACCGTCAAGTATATAATTAACTGTCGTCCCTCCACAGGAGGCATCAGAATCGGAGGCTCCTGCAAATATTCTTTTATCTTTTCAAATGCCGCTTGGCAATCATTATTCCACCTGACCGTTTGATCTTTTCTTAACAATTTGAATATAGGTTCACACGTGGCTGTTAGATGAGATATGAACCGTGAAATGTAGTTCAATCTACCTAAGAAACCACGAACCTCCTTCTCTGTTCTCGGTTCAGGCATTTCTCTTATTGCTTTTACCTTAGCAGGATCAACCTCGATTCCTCTTTCGCTTACTATAAACCCCAGCAATTTACCGGACCGCACTCCGAAAGTGCACTTATTCGGATTCAACCTCAGTCTGAATTGTCTCAACCGGTCAAACAACTTGGCCAGATCCACCAAATTCCCCTCTTCTGTTTGGACTTTGCTATCATGTCATCAACATAGCATTCGATTTCATGATGAATCATATCATGAAACAAAGTCACCATGGCCCTCTGATAAGTAGCACCGGCGTTCTTGAGACCAAATGGCATCACCTTATAGCAAAAAGTGCCCCACGGTGTGATGAACGTTGTTTTCTCCATATCATCTGGCGACATTTTGATTTGATTATAGCCAGAAAAGCCATCCATGAAGGAAAACACCGAGAATTGAGCTGTATTATCTACCAACACATCAATGTGAGGTAGCGGGAAATCATCCTTCGGGCTAGCTCTGTTCAAATCCCGGTAGTCCACACACATTCTCACCTTCCCATCCTTATTCGGGACCGGCACAATATTCGCGACCCAAGGCGGATAATTAGTAACAGCGAGGTTGTTGATTATCAGCAGGAATGGTTACCGCAGCAGTGTGCTGGTAGTAACGATCCCTGCTCTGCCCCCTCTGAGCATACACAGCACTGGTATCACCCTCCTTCTTTCTTTGACCATTCCCAAAGGGCTTCTTCGATCCAGACGACGAAGCACTACCCTGAATCTTTCCCATCTTCAACCAACTTTCAATTCTCTCTCCGGCCACCACAATATCAGCAAAGTTGGTAACCGGGCATCCAACCATCCTCTCTGCAAATGTCCCCTGAAGGGTACCCATAAACAGGTCTAACATTTCTCTATCCACCAACGGAGGTTGGACTCGGGCAGCCAACTCCCTCCACCTCTGTGCATATTCTTTAAACCCCTCATTAGGCTTCTGAGACATACCCTGCAATTGGGTACGGCTAGGCGCCATATCAGCATTGAACTGGTATTGTTTAAAGAATGCATCACCAAGATCCCGCCGGCTCTTGATATCAGACGACCTGAGCTTGGTGTACCATTCCAAAGACCCCCCAGATAGACTGTCCTGGAAGAAGTACATCCAAAGTTTTTGGTCCATGGTATAAGCAGAAATCTTACGGACAAAAGCTTGGAGATGAGTTTCCGGGCAAGAACTCCCATTGTATTTGTCAAACGCCGGCGCTTTAAACTTTTGCGGGATCACAATCCCCTCAACCAGCCCCATATTTGACATATTGACAACCCCCGGAGTAGCATAGCTTTCAAGAGCCCTGATTTTCTCCGCCGGCACCTGAATCTCTTTATTTGGTGGTTGGACACCATATTGCCTGAACTGTTCATTCAGCATGGAGAACTGATCTGCTTCTCTGTCTTCCTCTCTATCCTCCTCGGCCCCGAATAAAGGAGGAAACAGATTGTCCTTCAGGTTATTGCCCATCGGACCTGGTCTACCGCTTATGGCAGCACCAAAACCACCCCCATTATTTATCACCACACCAACAGTTGTCTTCTTTCCGAGATCTCCTCCATCCCTGGAACCACCAAGGCCATGATTGGAGACACCCTCTAAATTGACACCATTGTTAGCAGCTAAAGCCCGCTCGAGCTTCTCCATTTTATCAGCAAGTGCTTTTTGCCCCACGGCAAACCCTTGCATGACATTAATCAGTTCGTTCATTTTCTTCTTCAGCTCGAGAAAATCTGCGTTGGGTAGATCCATCAGCCTGGATGTGTTGCGTCTAGTAGGATATCTGTGCGGACGTGCTGCGTGCAAAGGAATGATTCTACGTGCGCGAGCAATGATTCCTGAAACAATCAAGCACGTTAGAAACTGACACCTGCAAAATAGAAGACAAGTTATTATGATTATGCATGAATGCAATGTCTATCCATATGAGGAACACTCTATCTTTCGATCCTGGTTTCATCGAGACAGATAATAATTTGACAACAATATCCTGATATCAATCATCTGGTTTCACCATACAGATCAGAGATATATTATTTAGCAAAGATACCCCCCAACCATGTGTGTGTGATGTGAGTGTGCACAGGAAAGCAAATAAAGGTCGAAGATCGACCACTGAATGAAAATAACCACTGTATATCAAAAGTGCACTGCACGTGCAAAAGTCATACATCAGGTTGATACAAATCTAATACAATTCTCCAGAATCATAAAGAAAATTCAAGCAAGTGAATTCCGTTAACAGGCCTGACGGTAATCCAACACATGATAACAAAAGTCTACACTGAAGGAGGTCCCCCAGAGGGCTCTGCATCATCAACCATCCTGGTAAACTTCACGGCGAACCTAAGCTCGGTGTTCTCCTGCTGCAATCTTCTTATCTCCTTCTGGTGAATCTTCATCTGTCGGAAATAATGATCCCTCTCAGCAAGATAATGATCTCTCTCAGAAATAATCTTCGCTTTCTCAGTTTCCCATTCTGTGGCAAGGACTTTAGCTCTGGCATCTCTCTGATTCTTCACAAGGATTTGTCTCCTCTTCTCATCTTCAATAACCCTCAAGGCCCTAGCTAGTTTCTCCTTGGTAAGGTCATGCTCCTTTGTAGACGACTCCAATGCTTGGCTGATCTTGCGGTAATAGGCAGTATCTATCTCAAAGCGCTTCACCTCCATGGCATGTCTCTTATCCTGGTCTTCTATTCTCCCTTTGATTTCCTGATTAGCCATCTGAATCCTAGCAACACTCATCTCCAACTCAGTCTTCTCTGCTTGCAGTTGATCTCTGGCTTTCTTCATCTCAAGGAACTCTTCCATGCTGATAGAAGAACGTGGCCCCTCAATCAATGGACACCAAGGATCACCTCCAGGAAATGGTAGATGTGTGAGCTCAATCCTCTTCCTAAGCCAATCATCAAATGGAGGAAGAGACCTGCTATTAACCTTACCAAAAGGAACCTTGCCCTTCCTCTGAATGTTACACCATGCCCCGGACACTTGCCTCAACTGGGACAGATTACCCTCAGCTGGGAAGTAGAAAGACTCCTGAATCTCACACTCGAGAGGAGGAACCTCCATAGCAAACCCCATTTGTCTCCTAAGAAGCGTCGGGTTGTAATTAATGCAACCCTGAACTCCTATAAGAGGCACATTGGGAAAGCTCTCACAACTATAAATGAAGTTTCGTCCAGCCATACCATTGTGAGTCCAAGCTATGTCCTTGGCCCACAAACCCATCAACCTGGTCGCCCAATTAACCGTAGGATCAAGAGAAACAAAAGCACCTCTGGAAGGCAGATACCACATAAACCATTTGTGCAACAGTTGAGCACAACATCTAATCAATCCCCCTCGCCTCTTCTCATTCCGATTATGGACCGAGTAATAAACATCCCCAACCAAGGTAGGAATAGGATTCCTCTGCATAAACACCCGGATGGCATTAATGTCCACAAAGTTCTTCTGATTAGGAAATAGGATGATCCCATAGATGCTCACAGCAATCAAAGCACAAACGGCCCTCCAATTACCCACAACAGCATGATCCTTGGCTTTAGTCTCTAAGAAACTCAGATGAAAACTGGGCAACTTCCCCTTCTCCTTCAAACCCCCCTTGGTCACCTCTGGGCTCAAATAAAGAGCACGAGAAATCTCGGCAACATCAGGTTCCTCCTTAGTGACGTAGAACGGAATCTGGTCCCTGATCGGGAGACCCAGGATGCTGGCGTAGTCCTCCATCAAAGGCCCCAACAAGTAATCCGGGAAAACGAAGCATCTCAAACCCGGGTCATAAAACTGGAGAAAAGTATGGATGGCACTCTTATCTGTATCAATAAGTCTGAAAACCACCTTCAGAATACCACCATAATACTCACGGAACAACCCCACATGGTCAGGTGTAATCAATGTTATCATATCCCTCAACACATTAATCTCTGGATTGAAGAAACTGTAGACGACGTTATCTTTCAAGCCGGGCCTCATGTCTGGAACAAAGAAGTCTCTCAACCAGGATCTCGATCAAGAATATCCCCTACATATGGATAAACATGAGTTAGATGCAGATAAATGCAAAATGTGAATGATGCTGATGGTGAATGCAATGCACTGTGCCATCCTCCAAGTCATCTGAACAACCCTTATACTGGATTCCGGTTTCTGAATTGATCTCAACCATCTAAGGTATTGAGCAACCATAAATCCAACTCGGGAGTTCCGAAATAAACGGAACCGGAGAATACATCACCATCATCACCAGAAAGTCCTCTGAACAGATAACCACCAGATCCTCTGAACCAACCCAGGGAATCCTGAAATAAACGGATCCCCACTGATAAATACCGCGGACAGCATTCCGGCTTCTCAGAAATAAATATCCATAAATCCGACTTATAAATAAGACTCTGACCAACGGCTGAATCATTAGTCACCATCAAAGTCACCATCAGAACATGCATCTGTAAAAATCAACCCTCCTCTCACAGGTGAATTCTAATCAGGTCATCCTAAGGCGGATAATGGTCTCGACAATCGGGCAAAGATACTCAACGGGTTTGCCCTTTCGGGTGTGCCGTTGCAGCTCTCTTAAGATCGTCTAAACCAAAGATCCGGGAAAGCACGGTCACCGAAGTCAACAGCCCTAAAGAGATAACCCAACCAAAGTGGAATACCCCACTAAGGAAGAGCTCACTCAGAAGAACCTTGTCCGGCTTGTGGTATGTCACGTCGCAACAACATGTTGATCCAACATGTGAGGAAACGTGAGACCACACTAATTCTAGGTGTATACTCGGGCCTGGGTTTTAGCCCCACTCAGAACACCCACCCCAAATCAGAGAAACCACCTGTACAGAAGACAGCACAATGATAATATGATGCAACCTAAACTATCCTAGAGAGCGCTAGGAGAGACTCGCTTAGGGAAGATGGACCAGCAAGAGGTCAACTTCTAAGTCCCCAGCAGAGTCGCCAGCTGTCGCATCCGCGAAAAACAACCGGCGGGAAAAAGAAACAAACAGAGCCGCCACCGTGCGTTATTTATCCCAAATGAGGGAAAGGAAACGCTCGAAGTAAACCTAGAAAAGACATGGTCTCGCGACCAGAGAAAGATGGGATCGGGAGTCGGTTATGCGAAGGGAAGGTATTAGCACCCCTACGCATCCGTCGTACTCGACATGATCCACGCTCAGAAAGAATAGAAGAAAGGTTGCTAAAGAAACTGCTCAAAACTGCACAAACACTGGGAGGAAACACAGATGAAAGACGGAAGAAACGGGACTCGGCAGGATATCGCATCCTGGGCCTACATAGTCTGTCAGACACAGACATCAGATTCGACGTAGTTCGGGGACAGGGGAAACGTGCTCGCTAGGATGTCGCATCCTATGCATACGTATCTTCTCTGACCGGAGAAGAATCAGAGCACTCGTAGCTCGGCTAACGCACGCCAAACAAAACACAAATAGGAAACCGACTGCCAATCGCTGGACTTACGTCAGACACCACACAAACAGGCAAACATGGAAACCGAATGCCAATCGCTAGACTTACATCAGACTCCGAACCAACAAAACACACATAGGAAACCAACTGCCAATCGCTGGGCTTACGTCAGACTCCAAACAAAGAAGCAAACACAGGAAACCAACTGCCAATCGCTGGACTTATGTCGGACTCCAACACAATACAAAGGGTAAAAAAAGAAAAAGGGCGCCCAGAGAGATCTTCTCATCTCCTGCCTATGTACCTCATCTGGTATGAGGATCAGGGCGACGTAGTTCCCCTTAACAGGGAAAGAACTTCTAACCTAACCAGAGACAAGGGAGATAACAAGCTACTAGGGAGACTACGACTCGAGCCTAGAAGTTGTCATGCATACGATCCCTATGTTGAGGTCTCTATCCTAACTTGCACAGGAAGCAAGCTAGCCTAAGCAGCACAAAAGCAAACACAAGCACAATAAAGCAAGCACACTCACTATATGCAAACAATTGGCTCATACAAGGCTAGGCTGTAAAAACAAGCCAACTGGAATGGGGTGTTTTTAGCTCTTAACCCTAACATTGAGAGTTAGGGTGAAGCAGATGAAATGGAGATGAGGGTTATGCCTCATAGCTCTTATCCCTGGCCTGGGAGAGCTCGAATCAAATAGAAAGTGTGGGAGTTCAGAATGAAGGAACTCTTCTCCACATGACAGACACAACAAGATTTTGGGTTCTTATTCACAATGCCTCAACACAGGGTGTGTGAGCAAAGTGACTGACACAACTGAATAGCAGGGGATGGATTGCACATCCCTTTTATCTGCCAATTGCCTCTTAAGAGGTCTTTACCTGCTTGGCACAAAATTAAACAAACACAAGCATTGCCTCTTAAGGAGGGCTTCAGACAGTTGCCTGCCAAAGTAACATGACAGGTCTTCCAGACTACATGAAGATCAAGGAATTATACCTCAGTGGTATGTCAACCACAAGCAAGCAAAGCAAAGTTCAAATGAACTTAAAGCAACTTAGGTACCTATGGAAACAACTAAACCAATCAGTACAAAATCCAGACAATAGTCAACAGTCAATATCCAACAGACAACCCAATATGCAACACATGAGCCATAAACACAAGTGAATTGTTCTCAAAGCCTACAAAACAAGCAAATGTTAGCCAACAACAACAAATGATCAAGCTCAAATGAAGGAGCAACATCAATCATGGAGATGCATACTTGAACCTGAAATCACAACTCAAATGTAAGTAACAAACCACTAGGTCAAAGCCTAGGGTCCAAAGTGAAGAAAAAATCCAAAATAGAACTTGATATTCAACATGGATCATATTTAATCACTCAATAACAAGTCCTAAAAAGTACCAAACCAAAATCAACATGCAAGTTCATGTAATAGGCAAGAGAAGTCAATGACCAATTCAAGGCACACATTTGATCATTATGAATGAAAATTCCCAATCAAAACAGAAATGATTCAAATAATTCTGGAAAAATTCATGAACATTCAGCACACCTAACATGATCATCACACAAAAAATCAGAAGCATTAGAGGTTATTTGGCATGGGAATCAAATTTCACAAGTTGATCATCAAATTGCACAAGTTGATCATCAAATTGTGTGACACGAATTGTCACACCATGCAAACACAAGCATAAAACAGAATTGGTACATGAGAAAAATACCAAACCAAGCCTAAAACATCCATCAATGTGTCTAGAATCAGCATGTAAAATTTCAAGTCCATTGGATTAAAAACAAGCATTTCATGATAGTTTGAACCAAGCAAGGTCATACATGCACACATGATCAATCAACCTAGAGCAAATAAAATTCCAGCCATGCATAACTTCCAAATTCATGATCATAAAAAACTAGACATTCTAAGGATCATTTTGCAAAAAATTGGGAGTGATTTGGAGCATTTTTCAATTTATTATGATTTTTCTAAGTTGGGTAAAAAATTGAAATCAAACATGTGAAGCATACATGAAATATGGAGGGAAAAGTGAAAATGATGAACGAATTTGAAAAAGTGGAGCACGCTGGAATCGAACCAGGTACAATTTCAAACGTGAGCGCGCCAGGCTGAAACGGTTAGTGACGGAAAAAAACGGACGCTAGGCTGGTAGTGACGGATTTGCATGAAGATCTTCATCTTCTTCATGAAGATGAAGATGAAGATGATGAATGTTCATACGTATTTTTCCAGAATTGCTCAGAATTTTACAAATTATATATCATTGGGAAGCTCTTTCAATGTAGAATTCAAATATCATATTATCTAAGCCTAAATCTCCATGGATTTTCTGAATCGAAGCAAAGAAGTTTCTAGATCTAAACTTGAAATCATCATATCTCACTCAATTTTCATCCAAATTCCACAAAATTTATATCAGAATTCTCACCACAACAAGATCTACAAGATTATGTACATAAAATAGAGAATTAAGAGGATAAAAAATGTGACCTCTTGAAGAACAGTTCGCGAATTCTACAGATCCAAGGCCGAGCAAGCATGCAAATCCACTCCAAATCACTTGTTATGAAGTTTGATGATGAAATTGAGGCTTGGAAACGTGTAGATCTTGATTAAATCTCAAATGCCATGGTTATGTTCTTGAGCTTCACATGCACAATTCTGGTCCAAACTTGATGATCCAAGGCTTGATCTCTGCTAAATCAACACTAGAGAACCAGAATATGGAAGAAGATTCAAGGTTTATGTGAGAAAATTTTGAATTAAGATTGAAAGAAAATTTTGGAGGGAAAAAATTCTTAGATCTAGAAATGGTGAATTGTGATTAACCTCTCCAAATTCTGTTATAATTATGTATATATACCATGTGCTAATCCTATTTTAATTAAAATTAAGCAAAGTTAATTAGGAATTAGCAAAATAAGGGTGCATGGCAAAAATTGAAAATTTGCATGGTGCATGTAGTAAATGGACGTGAACAGTGTCATGTGCTTGATCAAAGTCACTCAAAATCATTTTTTAAACACATTGGCAATGGTAGAAAGTTCTCATGATGCACCATTTTTAATTTTATGAATTTCCCTCCAAAATCTTCATGGATAAGCAAATGATCATGTGATGGAAATTCATGCAATGTGATGGATGTTTTGGAAAGTTCATGTCATGACAAGCATTTTGCAAAAAGAACCACCAAATTTGGAGTTATGAATCAAAAGTTGTGGCCATTTGAAGTTCCATGTACACTTGGCAATGATTTGACCATATCTCCTCAACCATTCATCATAAATTCATGATCTTGGACTTTTTGGAAATGGGAGAGAGAGATCTTCAACTTTCATGTTGGGCAAAAATTCATTTGAAGCTTCTTTGATGATGCAAGATCAAGTTGAATTTGAACCAAAAACTTTCCATTTTGGGAAACTTTCAATTATAGGTCACTTTCCATTTTTGGAAACTTTTGACTTGACCTCAAATTCTTCAAGATATGCATTTGACATGATGAATAAGCCTCTTTTGAACATGAATGAGATGTTGAAACTCATTTCTCCACCTCCTAGCCCTCAGTTCTTGCACAGTTGATTTTCCTAGTTGACAGATGATTTGAACATGCACAGATGATTTTGAGCCTCAACCACTTGATGAAATGGCTCCAAAATGAAACTCTAGCTTGTACAAGCTCAATAAAATCATATGATGATCTCCTTCCAAGCAAATAAACCCCATTTCCTTGAGGAACCCTGACTGATAGAATGCAACTGATCAGGGTTGACCAGAGGTCAAAACCCTAATCCCAAAGAATCTGAGCCTGAACAATGAGCCCCTTGAGGATGACATAACCATGATGATGATGATGTACCCTTGCAATCAAGATAATGGTCAAACTCCTTGAGGGACCAAAAAAAACCCTAATTGAAGCACAAACCCTCAGATGGTTGGTGATCAATTTATGAGACCCTCAAGCTTGAATCTCTTAACCTCTCTATCTTCTGAGAAAGACTTAGGAGGATGACTTGTTCATTTCACATGATATGCAATATGCAATGACTAATGTCCTAAAAATGAAATGCAATATGTTAAGCTAGTCCCAAGAAGAGGAGGGCAAATTTTGAGGTGTTACAGCTGCCCCTATTCAATCCACTGTGAACCTGTCGATATGAACAGCCCCGGCTTTCAGATGATCAGGGTGAAGAGTGATTGAATACCAAGAACAGACGAACAATTTGCGCTCCGCTGGGAAATAATTAACCATGCCTGTCAGAATCGGCAAAGAAGTGATCTCAAAAGAAAAATCCGCCTGGTACGGAGAAAGTCGGCCTGAACACCGAAACAGAATGTTGACTTGGCTACCAAAATAAATGGTAACACAGGAATAACCATGGCCTGAACGCCGCATCCGCTGGGGATTATTATTATTATTATTTTTACTTTTTCTTGAACCCCGAAACTTTCTGATTGATTTCCTCTTTTTCATTTTTCTTGAACCCCGAACAAATATTTTCTTTCGCGCGAATGATCCCGGATCACCGCAGTTGAACCCCGACATCTTCATAGTAGTCTTGTTTGCCAAACAATGAACCCCGCTCTCCAATTGAACCCCAGTCGCCTGACGATAACTCGCGATCGCCATTGTGAACCCCGTTCTCCAGAAAACACCCCGTGTCTCCCTTTCTCCATTTGGACCCCGCTCTCCAGAAAATGGCCAGCATCTCCTCCTCTCCATTTGAACCCCGTTCTCCGTTTTCTTGTGATAATTCCGCTGGCAACGCCGGAAATAACACCAAAACACCACTCTGATGGCGACATATCAGAGGGTACACCTTCACAACAGGAAGGTAACATGTGCATTTCTTCCTCAAAAGACACCCATAACGACCTCTGTTGGCCTCAGCCAAAGTCTAAGGTGACACATGATCAGAAGACAATCCTGAGGACCTCATTCCAGATATAATCTTCAACTCCAATCTCTATTTGAACCCCGTTCTCCAGAAAATGCCGCAACACTTCCCTTTCTACAATTGAAATGTATTTTCGCGTTGATCGCGTAACGTTCTTTGATTTTATTTCCATCTTCGCCCGATAGAAAAATTTCCTCCAATATCGCACTACTGGGGAACATTGTTACTCCAACGTCATGATGCTAAACTCCTCAGAGTAACATCTTCCAACTTCTACCTCGCACGACAGAAATATCCTCCAGTATCGCACTACTGGGTAATACCATTAACCCAAAATCACGATGCTAAGCACCTCAGAGTAACATCTTCACCATCCGGCGAAACCAACTCGCCCGCGGTAACCACGGCTCGAGACTAACTGATGCTCGCAATGCTGATGTTGATCTTCCAACTAGCGAAACCACTTCTCAAACGGTAACAACGGCTTGAGACTAGTTTATGCTTGCAATGATGATGCATGATTTTTTTTCAGCGTAATGCTCCATAATCATGGAAATGCTACGCAATTAGGTATGCAATATGCTATGATCTCCTAAATGATGAATGCATAAAAAGTATCCCCCTCAAGGGACTCTTCTGGGGAGCTCGAGGCACTCTGCTGAGGAACTCAACAACACTCCAACCTCCACCCTGCTGGGGAATAGCACTGCCGCTGGGGAAAGGACCACCCTTACCAAGGATGACCTCCACTGAACCCGATCCACTTGGGGACTTCACTGGGGAAGAAACCACCAACGCATTCTGCGGGGAAAACAACAATCTTTGACATGCTGGGGAAAAGCCAGCAACGGACACCTCCGCTGGGGAAACAGCAACCTTCAGGCCTGGCTGCTGAGGAAACACCGATCTCAAACATGCTGGGGAGATAACCATCCCGACCCTGCTAGGGAAGTCACAGACCTTGAATCTGCTGGGGAGGTAACAATCCCAACTCTGCTTGGGGAAATAAGGAAAGTCTGGCACAGGACGCCCGTCGACTCGTCGAACCCTGGTATTCAACATCTAAACCCAGTATCAGCTTTCCACTTTTGAGAGCTCCCAGACTCGTCTGGACTTTTCTGATTCATCACCTTGTATTCTCGACTTCTCCGTACTCCACGGAGATCGAACTCCTTGGATTCGTACAAACTTTCCAGTCTTCAGACTTTAAAGAGTCTTCTTGATTAATCCTCCAGGATCATCGCACGTCTCTCACTGTCGTTTCACCATTCTTCACTCCCTTGTCCCTGATTGGTCTCCACGGGGATCTTTTGTCAAAAAGGCTTCACATCACAACCTGCAAGTGAGTGAAAATATCTAACAGTACCTGCAAAAGAGATCGTTAGATAAAAACGTGCCCCAGGCGTGCCAAAATTTCAACACTTGGGTCACTCAACCTTCCGAATAAGATTTCAGGCTTTCAATCTTATAAACATGCATTGGAAGGGACCTGTATGTCTTAAAATGCAAAGATTCTTTATCAAAATAAACGGATGTTTTTGCAATCAAAGCGGTTATGAAAACAAAAAAACAAAATTATTTGACTGAATATGCATTTTATTGATTGAAAAAGGTGTGGCTCAAAACTGAGCAATACAAAGGAAGCAATTCCTGAAAAGAGGTAATTGCGCACAAAAGGAAAATCTATCCTAATGGCAATGTGAAACCGCGATCTCATCGAGTTCCAACTCAGTTACACCCCATATGTCCTCAGACTTTCCGTGCTCTCTGCCTTCTGAACAAGACGCTTCCAACCGATCCCTGCCGGGGATTCTCCTGGTGTCATAACCAAAGCAAACGATCATGCTAGACGCAGTTGTTCGTTTCAATCCCTCTTTTGCCTGGACCGCCCTTTCGGTTTTTCAGTCCACCGGGATACCCTTTTTTGCCCAAGTCGCCTTTTCAGGTTTTCGACTTGCCGGGTGTACATGTTTTTCTTTTTATCCCATATTTTTGCCCGAACCTTTTCATTTTTTTTTTGGTTCTCCGGGATGCCCTTTTTTGCCTGGACTATTTTATTCTTTTCGTCCAGCGGGTCTCTCTATACGAAGTATTTTTTAACTGCGTCCGCATTCACAGGGGATGGAAAATCCTCGCCATCCATGGTCGTCAACAACAAGGCTTCGCCAGAGAAAACCTTCTTGACCACGAATGGACCTTCATAGTTGGGTGTCCACTTTCCCCTTCGATCGTTTTGAGGAGGAAGGATCCTTTTCAACACCATGTCTCCCACGTGATATACCTGAGGTCGCACCTTTCGGTCAAAAGCGCGCTTCATTCTCTGCTGGTACAACTGCCCATTACAGATGGCCGCCAACCTCTTTTCCTCAATCAGGCTTAATTCTTCGTACCGAGTCCTTACCCATTCAGCCTCTTGCAATTTTACGTCCATCAGGACTCTCAAAGAAGGAATTTGAACCTCAACTGGCAACATGGCTTCCATCCCATACACAAGCGAGAATGGCGTTGCCCCAGTAGATGTACGCACCGAGGTTCGGTATCCATGCAATGCAAACGGCAACATCTCGTGCCAATCTTTATAGGTCACAACCATTTTCTGCACAATCTTCTTGATATTCTTATTGGCCGCCTCGACCGCCCCATTCATCTTTGGACGATAAGGAGAAGAATTGTGATGCTCGATCTTGAACTCCCGGCACAGTTCTGCCATAATCTTGTTGTTGAGATTAGAACCATTATCAGTAATGATCCTTTCGGGAACCCCGTATCTGCAAATCATGTCTCTTTTCAGGAATCTGGCAACAACCTGTTTCGTCACATTTGCATAAGACGCTGCTTCCACCCACTTGGTGATGTAATCAATAGCCATTAATATGAACCGGTGCCCATTCGAAGCCGTAGGCTCAATTTTTCCGATCATATCAATGCCCCACATAGCAAACGGCCACGGAGACGACATTAAGCTCAACGGGTTTGGAGGCACGTGCACCTTGTCAGCATAAATCTGGCATTTATGACACTTCTGCATGAAATTGAAACATTGGGCCTCCATTGTCATCCAATAATAACCAGCTCGTAACAACCTTTTCACCATTGCATTCCCACTGGCATGGGTACCGAACGACCCCTCGTGAACCTCTTTCATCAACTGGCTTGCTCCTTTGTCATCGACACATCTGAGCAAAACCCAATCGAAATTTCTCTGGTACAAAACCCCATCCTTATTCAAGTAGAACACCATGGCCAACCTCCGCAGAGTCTTTCGGTCCTTCTTGGATGCTCCCTCAGGATATTCTTGGGTTTCCAAATAGCGCTTGATATCGTAATACCACGGCTTCTCATCATCAGGCGCTGTGTCAACAGCAAACACATAAGCCGGTCTATCCAGACGTCCCACCTCAACACTGAGGAACTGATTCCACCACTGCACCTTAATCAAGGCAGCCAAAGTAGCCAAAGCATCTGCCAAAGGATTCTCTTCTCTAGGCACATGATGCAGCACTACCTTGGTGAAAAACGTCAACAGTCTCCTCGTATAGTCCCGGTATGGAATCAAATGAGATTGATGCGTATACCATTTTCCGTTAACCTGATTCACAACCAAAGCTGAATCTCCATATATGACAAGGCTCTTGATCCTCAAATCAATCGCCTCTTCAATACCCAATATGCAAGCTTCGTATTCAGCCACGTTGTTGGTGCACTCAAATGTTAGTCGGGCAGCAAAAGGAATGTGGGATCCTTTCGGCGTAACCAAAACAGCACCAACACCGCTACCATTCACGTTAACGGCTTCATCAAACATCAGAATCCATTCGGATTCAGGGTCAGGCCCCTCCTCCGGGATTGGTTCCTTGCAATCTTTCGATTTGAGAAACATGATGTCCTCATCAGGGAATTCAAACTTCATCGGTTGATAATCCTCAATGGGTTGCTGGGCGAGGTAATTAGATAATACACTTCCCTTGATTGCTTTCTGAGAAGTATATTGTATATCATATTCGGTCAAAATCATTTGCCATCTCGCAACCCTTCCGGTCAATGCTGGCTTCTAAAAAATATACTTGATTGGATCCATCTTGGAAATCAATAAAGTGGTATGAACCAGCATATACTGCCTCAGTCGGCGAGCAGCCCAGACCAAAGCACAGCAAGTTTTCTCGAGCAGTGAATATCTCGTTTCACAGTCGGTAAACTTTTTGCTAAGGTAGTATATGGCATGCTCTTTTCGACCAGACTCGTCATGCTGCCCCAATACACACCCCATAGACCCCTCGAGGACCGTCAAGTATATAATTAACTGTCGTCCCTCCACAGGAGGCATCAGAATCGGAGGCTCCTGCAAATATTCTTTTATCTTTTCAAATGCCGCTTGGCAATCATTATTCCACCTGACCGTTTGATCTTTTCTTAACAATTTGAATATAGGTTCACACGTGGCTGTTATATGAGATATGAACCGTGAAATGTAGTTCAATCTACCTAAGAAACCACGAACCTCCTTCTCTGTTCTCGGTTCAGGCATTTCTCTTATTGCTTTTACCTTAGCAGGATCAACCTCGATTCCTCTTTCGCTTACTATAAACCCCAGCAATTTACCGGACCGCACTCCGAAAGTGCACTTATTCGGATTCAACCTCAGTCTGAATTGTCTCAACCGGTCAAACAACTTGGCCAGATCCACCAAATTCCCCTCTTCTGTTTGGACTTTGCTATCATGTCATCAACATAGCATTCGATTTCATGATGAATCATATCATGAAACAAAGTCACCATGGCCCTCTGATAAGTAGCACCGGCGTTCTTGAGACCAAATGGCATCACCTTATAGCAAAAAGTGCCCCACGGTGTGATGAACGTTGTTTTCTCCATATCATCTGGCGACATTTTGATTTGATTATAGCCAGAAAAGCCATCCATGAAGGAAAACACCGAGAATTGAGCTGTATTATCTACCAACACATCAATGTGAGGTAGCGGGAAATCATCCTTCGGGCTAGCTCTGTTCAAATCCCGGTAGTCCACACACATTCTCACCTTCCCATCCTTATTCGGGACCGGCACAATATTCGCGACCCAAGGCGGATAATTAGTAACAGCGAGGAACCTAGCATCCAACTGCTTCTGAACCTTCTCTTTAATTTTCATTGCCATCTCAGGTCGAGTTCTGCGCAACTTCTGCTTCATTGGAGGACAATCTGCTTTCAACGGTAGCTTGTGCACAACAATATCGGTATCCAACCCTGGCATATCCTGATAAGACCAGGCGAAGATATCAACATATTCTTTCAACAACGCTACCATTCTGCTCTTAACACTCGCCTCCAAAGCAGCCCCAACTTTCACTTCCTTTCTGACTTCGTCGGTACCCAGATTCACAACCTCTACCTGTTCCTCGTGCGGCTGAATCACCTTCTCCTCTTGTTTTAACAACCTGGCTAATTCCTCCGGCAGTTCACAATCTTCTTCGCCTTCTTCTTCGGCATGATAGATCGGATTGTCGAAGTCATATGAGGGTGTAACAGGATTGTTATCAATGAGATCCGGAGAATGATCGCATCTGCATGAATATTGATTCATGCATTGCTTTAGAACCGGAGCGAAGCAAATAAAAATGAAAAAAAATGAAAACGAACATTGCCATTTTTATTTTTGTTTTTATTAAACTGCAAAAATAAATGAAAAACAGGGAACACCGCTTTTAATTGAAAAACATCCTTTTATTTATGATGTAAATATTGCAAAATGAGACATGAGGTGGCCCTTACAATGAACCATTACTTTTCGGGCAAAACGCATGGCTTTCATGCAGACAAAATTGAAAAATAGAAAATATTACTCTTCGAGTAGAGTGACAGTGATGATCTTTTCGGCCTTCCAGTTCTGGACTTCCATTCCTGGTACGCACGGCTTTATCCATTGATCAAATTCACAGTCACTGTCAACTTCTTCACCCACCATACAGATATGATCTGGATCCAGCATTCCAGCACTGGTGAACGTGAATGACGTACGACGTCCTCTGCCCTGTCCAGACAAGCCTCGGCCTGGCTGATAACCAACCCTAAATCGGTCTTTCTTGGCGGTGATGTCCATCATCTTCCCCCATCCTGGAGCTTCTCCACTCCTCACCACCTCAGCAGCCTGTTTGTATGAAGAAATGGATGGCTTCTCCTCTTCTTTGGCAAAAAGAGCATTCTCCACCTTGACGGTTTTGAATGCTTGACTTGGCGTTTCAACAATTTCACCGTCCATTTCCACGTATTTGAACGATGATAGGTGGCTGACGAAGATGTCTTCCTCTCCACAGACTGTGACGACCTGCCCGTCCCAGATGTACTTCAGCTTCTGGTGCAAAGTCGAAGTCACTGCCCCTGCAGCATGAATCCATGGGTGACCCAACAGGCAACTGTATGCCGGCTGAATATCCATGACATAAAATACCGACTTAAACACCTCAGGCCCAATCTTCACCGGGAGCTCCACTTCTCCAAACACAGCCCGCTTTGAGCCATCAAAAGCTCTAACTATCAAGTCCGTTGGCGTCAAGATTAACCCTTCACAGTTCAACTTCCCCAAGGCCTTCTTTGGTAGCACATTGAGCGACGAGCCGATATCCACCAAGACGTGCGAAAGCACCGCTCCTTTACACTCCATGGCAATGTGTGATGCCCTATTATGATTACGCCCATCCACCGTCAAATCAAGATCGGTGAAACCCATCCCATGGCTGGCATTGACGTTTGACACCACCGTCTCCAACTGATTGATTGTTATCTCCTGGGGAACATAGGCTCTTTTCAGTATTTTCAGCAAAGCCTCCCTATGCCCCTCGGAGCTCAGCAACAATGACAAGATTGAGATCTTGGATGGGGTCTGCTGCAGATGGTCAACAAGCTTGTACTCTGACTTCTTATGATCCTAAGAAATTCTTCAGCTTCATCATCAAGTTCTTTTTCCGACCCACCAGGCGCCGGTGTCACCACAGGAGTACCCTCATTTACCACCTGCTTTCCTCTTGCCCTGGCTAAAGCCTCGGCCTTTTCTTTCTTTTCTTTTTCTCCTTCCCCACTTCTCAAAGCATCAGGGGCAAACAACCTTCCACTGCGAGTGAAACCACTAGGTCCGGCATTATCCACCTTTGAAACGGTGGTTTCATCCGCAGTCTGATCATCTAACTTTTCCCCATTACAATAGACCTCTCCACCATAATGCCACGGCACGGCATTATCTTTGTCATAAGGAATTGGCCCAGGTACCGTGATAGTAACTGGAGCCGCATCTGCCAGCGTTGACAAATCAACCGGGTCGAAGTAAATGGTTATGGTGGAGACATCTTCCTTCCCCGAATCAATCTTTTCAAATCTAAGGCTTCCCTCATCCATCATCTTCTGGACAGCCTCCCTCAAGAAAACACACCCATTAATAGCAACAGTGCATGCAGCACAACAGTCATCACAACCCGGGAAGACCCCACTCTTCAACAATTGTCTTTTGACCTCAGCCAACAGAGTCTTCAACTGGTCTATACTCATCAGCCCAATTGTTCTTCCACCCTCTGAAATTGCATTCACCCCCATTTGACCATGCGCGGGCATGGGATTAGCATTCACATTTGGAGATGGAGCAAAATTGATTGCCTTAGAATCCATCAAATCCTGGACCACATGCTTAAAAGCTTTACAATTTTCTACATTGTGTCCAGGGGCACCAGAGTGGAATTCGCACTTGGCGTTCTCATCGTAGTTAGGAGGCCTCTGATCAGGTCTCAAAGGAGCCAAAGTCCTTAACCGAACCAACCCCAAGTCCTTTAACTTTTTCAATAAGAATGAGTAGGTTACAGGTGGTCTATCAAATTGACGATCATTCATTCGCCCTCTCACCTGATACCCGGCCCTCTGCAGTCTCTGTTGAAATGGCTGTCGTTGCTGTTGTGGTTGTTGTTGTTGTGCAGGTTGTTGATTATCAGCAGGAATGGTTACCGCAGCAGTGTGCTGGTAGTAACGATCCCTGCTCTGCCCCCTCTGAGCATACACAGCACTGGTATCACCCTCCTTCTTTCTTTGACCATTCCCAAAGGGCTTCTTCGATCCAGACGACGAAGCACTACCCTGAATCTTTCCCATCTTCAACCAACTTTCAATTCTCTCTCCGGCCACCACAATATCAGCAAAGTTGGTAACCGGGCATCCAACCATCCTCTCTGCAAATGTCCCCTGAAGGGTACCCATAAACAGGTCTAACATTTCTCTATCCACCAACGGAGGTTGGACTCGGGCAGCCAACTCCCTCCACCTCTGTGCATATTCTTTAAACCCCTCATTAGGCTTCTGAGACATACCCTGCAATTGGGTACGGCTAGGCGCCATATCAGCATTGAACTGGTATTGTTTAAAGAATGCATCACCAAGATCCCGCCGGCTCTTGATATCAGACGACCTCAGCTTGGTGTACCATTCCAAAGACCCCCCAGATAGACTGTCCTGGAAGAAGTACATCTAAAGTTTTTGGTCCATGGTATAAGCAGAAATCTTACGGACAAAAGCTTGGAGATGAGTTTCCGGGCAAGAACTCCCATTGTATTTGTCAAACGCCGGCGCTTTAAACTTTTGCTGGATCACAATCCCCTCAACCAGCCCCATATTTGACATATTGACAACCCCCGGAGTAGCATAGCTTTCAAGAGCCCTGATTTTCTCCGCCAGCACCTGAATCTCTTTATTTGGTGGTTGGACACCATATTGCCCGAACTATTCATTTAGCATGGAGAACTGATTTGCTTCTCTGTCTTCCTCTCTATCCTCCTCGGCCCCGAATAAAGGAGGAAACAGACTGTCCTTCAGGTTATTGCCCATCGGACCTGGTCTACCGCTTGTGGCAGCACCAAAACCACCCCCATTATTTATCACCACACCAGCAGTTATCTTCTTTCCGAGATCTCCTCCATCCCTGGAACCACCAAGGCCATGATTGGAGACACCCTCTAAATTGACACCACTGTTAGCAGTTGAAGCCCGCTCGAGCTTCTCCACTTTATCAGCAAGTGCTTTTTGCCCCACGGCAAACCCTTGCATGACATTAATCAGTTCGTTCATTTTCTTCTTCAGCTCGAGAAAATCTGCGTTGGGTAGATCCATCAGCCTGGATGTGTTGCGTCTAGTAGGATATCTATGCGGACGTGCTACGTGCAAAGGAATGATTCTACGTGCGCGAGCAATGATTCCTGAAACAATCAAGCACGTTAGAAACTGACACCTGCAAAATAGAAGACAAGTTATTATGATTATGCATGAATGCAATGTCTATCCATATGAGGAACACTCTGTCTTTCGATCCTGGTTTCATCGAGACAGATAATAATTTGACAGCAATATCCTGATATCAATCATCTGGTTTCACCATACAGATCAGAGATATATTATTTAGCAAAGATACCCCCCAACCATGTGTGTGTGATGTGAGTGTGCACAGGAAAGCAAATAAAGGTCGAAGATCGATCACTGAATGAAAATAACCACTGTATATCAAAAGTTCACTACACGTGCAAAAGTCATACATCAGGCTGATACAAATCTAATACAATTCTCCAGAATCATAAAGAAAATTCAAGCAAGTGAATTCCGTTAACAGGCCTGACGGTAATCCAACACATGATAACAAAAGTCTACACTGAAGGAGGTCCCCCAGAGGGCTCTGCATTATCAACCATCCTGGTAAACTTCACGGCGAACCTAAGCTCGGTGTTCTCCTGCTGCAATCTTCCTATCTCCTTCTGGTGAATCTTCATCTGTCGGAAATAATGATCCCTCTCAGCAAGATAATGATCTCTCTCAGAAATAATCTTCGCTTTCTCAGTTTCCCATTCTGTGGCAAGGACTTTAGCTCTGGCATCTCTCTGATTCTTCACAAGGATTTGTCTCCTCTTCTCATCTTCAATAACCCTCAAGGCCCTAGCTAGTTTCTCCTTGGTGAGGTCATGCTCCTTTGTAGACGACTCCAATGCTTGGCTGATCTTGCGGTAATAGGCAGTATCTATCTCAAAGCGCTTCACCTCCATGGCATGTCTCTTATCCTGGTCTTCTATTCTCCCTTTGATTTCCTGATTATCCATCTGAATCCTAGCAACACTCATCTCCAACTCAGTCTTTTCTGTTTGCAGTTGATCTCTGGCTTTCTTCATCTCAAGGAACTCTTCCATGCTGACAGAAGAACGTGGCCCCTCAATCAATGGACACCAAGGATCACCTCCAGGAAATGGTAGATGTATGAGCTCAATCCTCTTCCTAAGCCAATCATCAAATGGAGGAAGAGACCTGCTATTAACCTTACCAAAAGGAACCTTGCCCTTCCTCTGAATGTTACACCATGCCCCGGACACTTGCCTCAACTGGGACAGATTACCCTCAGCTGGGAAGTAGAAAGACTCCTGAATCTCACACTCGAGAGGAGGAACCTCCATAGCAAACCCCATTTGTCTCCTAAGAAGCGTCGGGTTGTAATTAATGCAACCCTGAACTCCTATAAGAGGCACATTGGGAAAGCTCCCACAACTATAAATGAAGTTTCGTCCAGCCATACCATTGTGAGTCCAAGCTATGTCCTTGGCCCGCAAACCCATCAACCTGGTCGCCCAATTAACCGTAGGATCAAGAGAAACAAAAGCACCTCTGGAAGGCAGATACCCCATAAACCATTTGTGCAACAATTGAGCACAACATCTAATCAATCCCCCTCGCCTCTTCTCATTCCGATTATGGACCGAGTAATAAACATCCCCAACCAAGGTAGGAATAGGATTCCTCTGCATAAACACCCGGATGGCATTAATGTCCACAAAGTTCTTCTGATTAGGAAATAGGATGATCCCATAGATGCTCACAGCAATCAAAGCACAAACGGCCCTCCAATTACCCACAACAGCATGATCCTTGGCTTTAGTCTCTAAGAAACTCAGATGAAAACTGGGCAACTTCCCCTTCTCCTTCAAACCCCCCTTGGTCACCTCTGGGCTCAAATAAAGAGCACGAGAAATCTCGGCAACATCAGGTTCCTCCTTAGTGACGTAGAACGGAATCTGGTCCCTGATCGGGAGACCCAGGATGCTGGCGTAGTCCTCCATCAAAGGCCCCAACAAGTAATCCGGGAAAACGAAGCATCTCAAACCCGGGTCATAAAACTGGAGAAAAGTATGGATGACACTCTTATCTGTATCAATAAGTCTGAAAACCACCTTCAGAATACCACCATAATACTCACGGAACAACCCCACATGGTCAGGTGTAATCAATGTTATCATATCCCTCAACACATCAATCTCTGGATTGAAGAAACTGTAGACGACGTTATCTTTCAAGCCGGGCCTCATGTCTGGAACAAAGAAGTCTCTCAACCAGGATCTCGATCAAGAATATCCCCTACATATGGATAAACATGAGTTAGATGCAGATAAATGCAAAATGTGAATGATGCTGATGGTGAATGCAATGCACTGTGCCATCCTCCAAGTCATCTGAACAACCCTTATACTGGATTCCGGTTTCTGAATTGATCTCAACCATCTAAGGTATTGAGCAACCATAAATCCAACTCGGGAGTTCCGAAATAAACGGAACCGGAGAATACATCACCATCATCACCAGAAAGTCCTCTGAACAGATAACCACCAGATCCTCTGAACCAGCCCAGGGAATCCTGAAATAAACGGATCCCCACTGATAAATACCGCGGACAGCATTCCGGCGTCTCAGAAATAAATATCCATAAATCCGACTTATAAATAAGACTCTGACCAACGGCTGAATCATTAGTCACCATCAAAGTCACCATCAGAACATGCATCTGTAAAAATCAACCCTCCTCTCACAGGTGAATTCTAATCAGGTCATCCTAAGGCGGATAATGGTCTCGACAATCGGGCAAAGATACTCAACGGGTTTGCCCTTTCGGGTGTGCCATTGCAGCTCTCTTAAGATCGTCTAAACCAAAGATCCGGGAAAGCACGGTCACCGAAGTCAACAGCCCTAAAGAGATAACCCAACCAAAGTGGAATACCCCACTAAGGAAGAGCTCACTCAGAAGAACCTCGTCCGGCTTGTGGTATGTCACGTCGCAACAACATGCTGATCCAACATGTGAGGAAACGTGAGACCACACTAATTCTAGGTGTATACTCGGGCCTGGGTTTTAGCCCCACTCAGAACACCCACCCCAAATCAGAGAAACCACCTGTACAGAAGACAGCACAATGATAATATGATGCATGCGAACATATATGCAAATATATACAAAATATAATGATCGTAAATGCAATAAATAGAGCAGCACAAGCAACCTAAACTATCCTAGAGAGCGCTAGGAGAGACTCGCTTAGGGAAGATGGACCAGCAAGAGGTCAACTTCTAAGTCCCCAGCAGAGTCGCCAGCTGTCGCATCCGCGAAAAACAACCGGCGGGAAAAAGAAACAAACAGAGCCGCCACCGTGCGTTATTTATCCCAAATGAGGGAAAGGAAACGCTCGAAGTAAACCTAGAAAAGACATGGTCTCGCGACCAGAGAAAGATGGGATCGGGAGTCGGTTATGCGAAGGGAAGGTATTAGCACCCCTACGCATCCGTCGTACTCGACATGATCCACGCTCAGAAAGAATAGAAGAAAGGTTGCTAAAGAAATTGCTCAAAACTGCACAAACACTGGGAGGAAACACAGATGAAAGACGGAAGAAACGGGACTCGGCAAGATATCGCATCCTGGGCCTACATAGTCTGTCAGACACAGACATCAGAGTCGACGTAGTTCGGGGACAGGGGAAAGGTGCTCGCTAGGATGTCGCATCCGATGCATACGTATCTTCTCTGACCGGAGAAGAATCAGAGCACTCGTAGCTCGGCTAACGCACGCCAAACAAAACACAAACAGGAAACCGACTGCCAATCGCTGGACTTACGTCAGACTCCACACAAACAGGCAAACATGGAAACCGAATGCCAATCGCTGGACTTACATCAGACTCCGAACCAACAAAACACACATAGGAAACCAACTGCCAATCGCTGGGCTTACGTCAGACTCCAAACAAAGAAGCAAACACAGGAAACCAACTGCCAATCGCTGGACTTATGTCGGACTCCAACACAATACAAAGGGTAGAAAAAGAAAAAGGGCGCCCGGAGAGATCTTCTCATCTCCTGCCTACGTACCTCATCTGGTATGAGGATCAGGGCGACGTAGTTCCCCTTAACAGGGAAAGAACTTCTAACCTAACTAGAGACAAGGGAGATAACAAGCTACTAGGGAGACTACGACTCGAGCCTAGAAGTTGTCATGCATATGATCCCTATGTTGAGGTCTCTATCCTAACTTGCACAGGAAGCAAGCTAGCCTAAGCAGCACAAAAGCAAACACAAGCACAATAAAGCAAGCACACACACTATATGCAAACAATTGGCTCATACAAGGCTAGGCTGTAAAAACAAGCCAACTGGAATGGGGTGTTTTTAGCTCTTAACCCTAACATTGAGAGTTAGGGTGAAGCAGATGAAATGGAGATGAGGGTTATGCCTCATAGCTCTTATCCCTGGCCTGGGAGAGCTCGAATCAAATAGAAAGTGTGGGAGTTCAGAATGAAGGAACTCTTCTCCACATGACAGACACAACAAGATCTTGGGTTCTTATTCACAATGCCTCAACACAGGGTGTGTGAGCAAAGTGACTGACACAACTGAATAGCAGGGGATGGATTGCACATCCCTTTTATCTGCCAATTGCCTCTTAAGAGGTCTTTACCTGCTTGGCACAAAATTAAACAAACACAAGCATTGCCTCTTAAGGAGGGCTTCAGACAGTTGCCTGCCAAAGTAACATGACAGGTCTTCCAGACTACATGAAGATCAAGGAATTATACCTCAGTGGTATGTCAACCACAAGCAAGCAAAGCAAAGTTCAAATGAACTTAAAGCAACTTAGGTACCTATGGAAACAACTAAACCAATCAGTACAAAATCCAGACAATAGTCAACAGTCAATATCCAACAGACAACCCAATATGCAACACATGAGCCATAAACACAAGTGAATTGTTCTCAAAGCCTACAAAACAAGCAAATGTTAGCCAACAACAACAAATGATCAAGCTCAAATGAAGGAGCAACATCAATCATGGAGATGCATACTTGAACCTGAAATCACAACTCAAATGTAAGTAACAAACCACTAGGTCAAAGCCTAGGGTCCAAAGTGAAGAAAAAATCCAAAATAGAACTTGATATTCAACATGGATCATATTTAATCACTCAATAACAAGTCCTAAAAAGTACCAAACCAAAATCAACATGCAAGTTCATGTAATAGGCAAGAGAAGTCAATGACCAATTCAAGGCACACATTTGATCATTATGAATGAAAATTCCCAATCAAAACAGAAATGATTCAAATAATTCTGGAAAAATTCATGAACATTCAACACACCTAACATGATCATCACACAAAAAATCAGAAGCATTAGAGGTTATTTGGCATGGGAATCAAATTTCACAAGTTGATCATCAAATTGCACAAGTTGATCATCAAATTGTGTGACACGAATTGTCACACCATGCAAACACAAGCATAAAACAGAATTGGTACATGAGAAAAATACCAAACCAAGCCTAAAACATCCATCAATGTGTCTAGAATCAGCATGTAAAATTTCAAGTCCATTGGATTAAAAACAAGCATTTCATGATAGTTTGAACCAAGCAAGGTCATACATGCACACATGATCAATCAACCTAGAGCAAATAAAATTCCAGCCATGCATAACTTCCAAATTCATGATCATAAAAAACTAGACATTCTAAGGATCATTTTGCAAAAAATTGGGAGTGATTTGGAGCATTTTTCAATTTATCATGATTTTTCTAAGTTGGGTAAAAAATTGAAATCAAACATGTGAAGCATACATGAAATATGGAGGGAAAAGTGAAAATGATGAACGAATTTGAAAAAGTGGAGCACGCTGGAATCGAACCAGGTACAATTTCAAACATGAGCGCGCCAGGCTGAAACGGTTAGTGACGAAAAAAAACGGACGCTAGGCTGGTAGTGACGGATTTGCATGAAGATCTTCATCTTCTTCATGAAGATGAAGATGAAGATGATGAATGTTCATACGTATTTTTCCAGATTTTCCAGAATTGCTCAGAATTTTACAAATTATATATCATTGGAAAGCTCTTTCAATGTAGAATTCAAATATCATATTATCTAAGCCTAAATCTCCATGGATTTTCTGAATCGAAGCAAAGAAGTTTCTAGATCTAAACTTGAAATCATCATATCTCACTCAATTTTCATCCAAATTCCACAAAATTTATATCAGAATTCTCACCACAACAAGATCTATAAGATTATGTACGTAAAATAGAGAATTAAGAGGATAAAAAATGTGACCTCTTGAAGAACAGTTGGCGAATTCTGCAGATCCAAGGCCAAGCAAGCATGCAAATCCACTCCAAATCACTTGTTATGAAGTTTGATGATGAAATTGAGGCTTGGAAACGTGTAGATCTTGATTAAATCTCAAATGCCATGGTTATGTTCTTGAGCTTCACATGCACAATTCTGGTCCAAACTTGATGATCCAAGGCTTGATCTCTGCTAAATCAACACTAGAGAACCAGAATATGGAAGAAGATTCAAGGTTTATGTGAGAAAATTTTGAATTAAGATTGAAAGAAAATTTTGGAGGGAAAAAATTCTTAGATCTAGAAATGGTGAATTGTGATTAACCTCTCCAAATTATGTTATAATTATGTATATATACCATGTGCTAATCCTATTTTAATTAAAATTAAGCAAAGTTAATTAGGAATTAGCAAAATAAGGGTGCATGGCAAAAATTGAAAATTTGCATGGTGCATGTAGTAAATGGACGTGAACAGTGCCATGTGCTTGATCAAAGTCACTCAAAATCATTTTTTAAACACATTGGCAATGGGAAAAAATTCATTTGAAGCTTCTTTGATGATGCAAGATCAAGTTGAATTTGAACCAAAAACTTTCCATTTTGGGAAACTTTCAATTATAGGTCACTTTCCATTTTTGGAAACTTTTGACTTGACCTCAAATTCTTCAAGATATGCATTTGACATGATGAATAAGCCTCTTTTGAACATGAATGAGATGTTGAAACTCATTTCTCCACCTCCTAGCCCTCAGTTCTTGCATAGTTGACTTTCCTGGTTGACAGATGATTTGAACATGCACAGATGATTTTGAGCCTAACCACTTGATGAAATGGCTCCAAAATGAAACTCTAGCTTGTACGAGCTCAATAAAATCATATGATGATCTCCTTCCAAGCAAATAAACCCCATTTCCTTGAGGAACCCTGACTGATAGAATGCAACTGATCAGGGTTGACCAGAGGTCAAAACCCTAATCCCAAAGAATCTGAGCCTGAACAATGAGCCCCTTGAGGATGACATAACCATGATGATGATGATGTACCCTTGCAATCAAGATAATGGTCAAACTCCTTGAGGGACCAAAAAAAACCCTAATTGAAGCACAAACCCTCAGATGGCTGGTGATCAATTTATGAGACCCTCAAGCTTGAATCTCTTAACCTCTCTATCTCCTGAGAAAGACTTAGGAGGATGACTTGTTCATTTCACATGATATGCAATATGCAATGACTAATGCCCTAAAAATGAAATGTAATATGTTAAGCTAGTCCCAAGAAGAAAAGGGCAAATTTTGAGGTGTTACAGCGGGTATTCTTGGTTACTAAACAAAACCCTTTTGGGAGGATGCTAAAGTTAAAAAGTTCTCAAAGTCATCAATCAATATCTAGGAAAATTATTGTCATGATGAAAACTCATCTTCAAATAACATCCCCAAACAAAGTTTCATCTGGGTGAGGCCTTCGTATGGTCCCAATGAGGAAAACTCCTAGTGGGCCCATACTACACAACTCTCGAGTCGAAGGTTCTAATAAGGTTCTCAGAGTCATAGATCGAGGTTGGGAATACCACTGTAAGGTAGTAATACGCCCAAGGGATCTCATCTGATTGGGGCTTTCGTATTAACCTAATAAGTCTGAGACTTTTCAGGTAAATACTACATAACCACCGGATATAATGGGTTAAAGGTCCCTAGAGTCATTGATCCAACTTGAGAATACTATCGTCGTGACGAAAACTCGTCGGGTAATAATATTTCAAGAGAATCTCCTCTAGGCGGGGTCTTTGTTTCTTCCCAACAAGGAAGACTCCTTGTGGGCGCCCACTACGCAACCACCAACTTAATCTTATGGTTTTCCTCAGACTCGGGTAGAGAGCCTATCTCACAAAGTATCATCAACCAGAGAACCCCCAATAAGACGTAGTCAATAAATCACAATATAATAATTATGACAAAATAATAATAGCAGAATAAAAAATAACAGATAAACAAACAAGATAAACATACAATACAGAAACTGAACTAAATTAGGCTTCACTCTCTTGTGCTTGGAGTTGTCCCCAGCAAAGTCGCCATCTGTCGCATCTCGAAAAATACGATTCCTCGCGATGGTCGCAGAAAAAATTACGTTCGAACAGAGTCACCACCGAACTTTATTCATCCCAACAAAGGGGTAGCAAAATATCGATAAAACCTTTAGGAAATGGAATAATGGTCATCGCAATCATATTCGGGTTCGGGAGTGGATTACGTAAGGGGAAGGTATTAGCACCCCTTACGTCCGTTGTACTCAACGGGAACCTTTTAGTTCTAATTTGCTTTTCGAGTGTTAATTTATGTTTATTTGTTATCTTTGGGTTATAAAATATCAGAAATTGAAATGGATGAGAACCTTAGAAAGGGAAAGGGGAGGTTTTTTATTAGTGTGCTCGCGAAGATACAACAATCTCCTGCCTACATATCCTTATGGTATAATAAGGAAATTAGAGCATTCGTAGTTCGGGGAACTACGGTTGGTTGGTGTTTTTTTAATGAACAATTGTTTAGATCGTATCCTAAAGGCTAAACGTTAGCTTGTCTACTCTCGGCGGAGGCTTAAACGCTAGTTTGTTGTGCGTATTAGAAAGGATTAAATAGTGTTCTTTTTTTAAAAGAGTTTCAGTCACACAGGGGTGACAAGTTGGATCAATATGTTGGATGTTTTGATTGATTGGTTTCTATCGCACGAGGGCGAGAAAGGATAAACTTGATAGGTTAAGATATTTTTGATTGGATGACGATTACTCGGATAGTCGAGTAAGACAACTCGTATCCTAACAGTCGGGAAAGGGAATAGAAGACTCTAGATCGCTTTCTTTTTCATCCTTAATTATAGAAAGGATTTGATAATAATTAAAGTGTTTTTGAATGGATGACGAATACTCGGATAATCGAGTAAGACAACTCGTATCCTAACAATCGGGAAAGGGAGTAGAAGACTCTAGACCGCTTTCTTGTTTCATTTGAGTGATTATGAAAATCGATTTGTGTATGGTTGATGTATTTTAGAATAAACGACAAGTACTTGAATGGCTGAGTAAGACTACTCATATCCAAGCATTTGAGAAGAGGAATTGAAAACTCAAGACCGTCTCCCTTTTCGTATAGTTTTGATTTAGAATGATTTGACTTATGGAATAAGTTGGTGGAAAGATGACAATTGTTCGACTGACCGAGTAAGAGAACTCGTATTCAAACAATTGATGAGAGAAGTTGAAAACTCAAAGTCATCTCCTTTTTCATTTCATTGTCATGAAAGTATTTTGATTTAATCGGGATTTGAAAGTTTGTAGAGGAACGACAAATATTTGACTAACCAAGTAAGAGAACTTGTATTCAAATAGTCGCGGAGAAAAAATTGAAGACTCAAAGTTATCTCCCTTTTGGTTTCTTATTATAAAAGGATTTGATTTGTTTGTACTTAAATGAATTAGAAATGACGACCATTTGACTAACCGAGTAAGAAAACTCGTATTCAAATAATCGAGGAGAGGAGTTGAAAACTCAAAACCATCCCCCTTTTCGTTTTCAAATGAAGTGTTGTTTAGATGCGATTAAGTATTTAAATTTGACTTTCGATGTCGGATCGAGGTTTTAAAAATTGCATTATTGTGAATGAATTGAATTTATTTAGTGAATAATCCATCTAATTGATTAATCAATAACCAAATAGGTCTCATTGTAAGAAAGCCCAAGAGTAAGCTATGTGAGGTTGATGGCGATGCTTAAAAGCAATCGACTTACAAAGGTATTTGACAATGGGGGGCTCGATATTGAATCGAGAATTATATGATATTTTTGAAGTTGGTTTGATATGGTTTTAACTCGAAGTGATTGAATGAGTTTGGTTTTAAAACGATATTGAAACGATTATGAAATCGAGTTGATAGTTTGAAAATGATTATGAAATTGTGAGTTGTGAAATGATTTTATAAATTTAATTTTCTATACTATTAATCACAACGAATTTGAACTTATACAAAAAGGTTTATCGAACACACATATTTACACATGAATCTTATCTCTTATAATGATGTCAAGCGCAACAAAATTAAATAACAATACCAAATAATAAAACTATATTATAAAATAAATGTGGCCTAATTAAAGATGATAAAGTCTAAGTGATAAAAATTAAAATTTAATCATACAAAATACGGAAATACATAAATAATACTAAAGGATATTAATAATAAATAATAAAAATTTAAATAAAAAAAAAAGAAATATTAAAAGGGTGGGAACCGCCACCTAATTTATTCATAAAAAATAATAATACAAATGGTGGCAACCGCCACCTATTTTTATGGAAATAAAATAAATAATAAAAAGGCCGGTGACCGCCACCTATTTTATGAAGATAAAATAAATAAATAAAATAATAAAAAGGGTGGTGACCGCCACCTATTTTATGAAGATAAAATATTTTTTTAAAAAAAAGAAACAATAAAAAGGGTGGTGACCGCCACCTATATTTTTTAATTATTAAAATGAATTTAATAAATATAAAATTTAGGTTTTAAAAGGTCAAACTTAATGATACATTTTTTACTGTAAATACTCTCTTTCTCTCTTCACACTGTTTCTGGAAAAAACAATTCTCTCTCTTTCCATTAGTCACCTCTTTTAATTATAAATTGGAATAATAAAAAACAAAATTAAATGGGAATTAAAGTGCTATCATGACAAATCAAACCTAAAACAAGCCTCATTATCAAACGATCCTCCACTCTCTCGTGACTTTCTCTCTCCGTCGCTTCACTCTCTCCCTCTCTCGATTTCATGGCACACAACAACAAAAATAACATGCAAAAACCAAGCTCAAACGAAGAACAGATCTCAAACGCGCACAAAGCAAAAATCACGTAAAAAATCAGATGCCATGGATTCGGTTCAACACAGAAGAATAAAAGTTGCAGCAAAGCATAATAGATGATAAAAAGGAAACTCATAGAAGAAGGTAGACGCAAATGGTTTACCAAATCAAAAGTTCTGAAAATCTCCGGGTTGGCGAGATCTTTCGAATTCCAACAAAGGCCTTCTTCCGCAAGCGATTCTTTAATGAGGTAAGCTATATCCCTTTTGTTTTCTACTACTCTTTGTATATTTGGTTTCTCGGGCGAGTAATGCGGTTAAGGTTTGAGCTCACTTGTTTCATAAATTTTGATTCAGGAAATTTTGAACAAGTTTTCTTGGAATTTTGCAGAGAGTTTTGGGATTTGGATTTCGGTCGAAATTTGTGCAGAATGACGACTGGGTTTTTTCTCTTCTTTCTCCTTTCGATTTGTTGGTTTTGAACACTATGTGTTTGGGTGTTCTTAATAAAAATTATTTTTTATTAATCTCTGGGATTGTAAGAATGTTTTCTCTGTTTGGTTTTTGGGTTCGAAAAAAAACTTTGTCCTCTCGTCTCTCTTTCTCTTGCTGTTAACTTCTGTCTCCTCTCCCCTCAACTGATGAACTTTTTGAGTCTTATAAAATAACTCCTTTTAGTTACGGCCTTTCCTTCCAGATTATGTGGGATCTGTTTTGTAATTTGTTACTGTTTTAAGCCATTTTCGAAATGCTTTTTGGGTATTCATGTTGGTCTTCTGGATAAAGTGTTAAACTAATTAACTTATTAGTTATTTAAGTTGTTTTTTCACTCTGCAGGTTACAACGTGAAGTGACTTGATGGAATGGAAGGTTGGATCCACTCTATGAGGCAATTGGATTTAGGAGCGTTTTGGCCTGAAGAAAGGTTTTGGCCGTTGGTTCTTCAAAAGCTTTGTTCTCAACCTGTCATTGTTGCAGCACCTTTTATTTGGATTTGTATTGTGGATAATTATGCAACTGTTCTTGAATGGTTTGTAACGTGTGAAGTTTTTTTTCAAAAATGTTTATGTAATTAATTTTCTTTTTGTTTAAAAACAACTAAATTTTATTTTAATATTTTGTTTGTATATGTCCCATTAAGGTGTTTTAAAATTTGTCTTGTTATCTCAATTAGAACCTGTTTGGACCATTATGAGTCATTCAACTTAAGAGGTTACTTTTAGCATGTTTTTTTTTTAACAAAATACAACCGTGACCAAGAGTTAAAAATGAAACATGTTATTGCAATTTCAACTCTAATAAAAAAACAACATACTTTCAACTATGGCACAAAGAACCCAAATAATGGTGACTTAATTTAAAAACCACACAATTCTAACTTCAACACATGAATCTAAATATGGTGCTTTAATTTAAAAACAACACAATTCTAATTTCAACACATTAATCTAAATATGGTGCTTTAATTTAAAAACAACACAATTCTAATTTCAACACATGAATCTAAATATGGTGCTTTAATTTAAAAACAACACAATTCTAATTTCAACACATGAATCTAAATGTGGGACTTTTAATTTAAAAAGAACAACACAATTCTATTTTAAATACAAAAATCTAAACATGAGACTTTTAATTTAAAAAACACAATTTTATTTTAAATACAAAAATCTAAACATGGGACTTTAAATTTAAAAAAAAAAAAACACATACATGTTTCTAAAAAATGCAAATTTTATTTGGGAACCCATGAAGAACTTAGAACTTGATATAAATATTTGGGATGAGTAAATGGACTAGTAAATAGTGATCATAGAAATAATAACATGGCTTTTAACACTTACTAATAAAAAAATAGGTTTTGGATTAGTAATGTAAAAAGATTCAAACCACATTTTAGATTATGAACACTCTTATGCAAATGGGTCTTTGAACTAAAAAGATCTCATGGGTAAACCACAAATGGCCGGACAAAATTGGGGTATGACACATGGCATTCAGTTCCTGTTGCCTTTACAACCTCCACTTCCCCTACGTCAATCATGTTGATTTCGACAGGTTAAGCATAGTTTGTCTCAGCAATGTTTAGGGGATCAACATCAACCTTCATCTGGTTCTTTCCCTTGTCAGCGAACTTGAGGCGGTCATCCCTGATTGCATTCTGAATAAGATCCCTGAAAAGAAAGCATTGTGAGGTTTTATGGCCTAAAAAATTGTGATATTTACAGAAACCTCTTTTCTTCCGTTGTTCTAACAGAGGAATTTTGGTATTAGGAGGCACTATCATTTGGCCATCTTTTACTAATAAATCGAAGATCTCGTCACATTTGGTAACATCAAATGTGTAAGTCTTTTTGGGAAATCTATCATTCTTTTCAGTTTCGACAGGGTTTCTGCCATTCGAAGGTGTAAGTAATTTGCAGGCATAAGGTGGTGCTTCTTTTAATTCAGCTAAATCTACTTCGAATTCCTCAAAACCATAAGGGTCTTCAGAGATTTCAGACTCCCCTTCTTCGAATTCGACATAAGCAACCCTCTCTTTCTTATAATTCTTATTCGCTCTGGCCTTTTCATATTTTAAGCGTTCGACCTGTCGAACCCTATCTGCTAATTGGGCCATGTCTCTTAGATGCTGGGTATCTAACTTTTTCCTGATGGAATAGTCTAAACCTCCAGCGGCGATTTCGACCAACTCGTGTTCAGGCACTATTGTAAAGCATCTAGATTTCAACAAATGGAACCTATTCAGATAGTCATCTATAGGTTCGGTGAATTTTCTTTTGATACTGGCTAATTCCTTAAGACTTATCTTAGTTTGGCCCATGTAGAATTGTTCATGAAACAATCTTTCCAACTGAGGCCAAGCATCTATGGAATTTGGTAGCAAAGTTGTAAACCACGTGAAGGCGTTCTTTATTAAAGAACTAGGGAAATATTTCATCCTCAGGTTCTCACTGTTCACCAAATCCCCTGCCTCAGTCATGTATCTGGCTATGTGCTCTATAGTGGATTCACTAGTATCCCCTGAGAATTTGGTGAACTTAGGGATTTTACAACCACTTAGTAATTCTGTTTGCAGGATATATTCTGATAAAGGAGAGGAATAATTTGGCCGTTGAAGTCCTGTATTCAGACTATTCTGGGCCATGATTCTCTCTATCATACTAGTTAAGTCATTTTCCATCATGTTTTCCTGCCTGACCCTATGAATTACTTCGTCTGCATCCTGGTCTCTATTAACCATTATCACTCTCCTAGGTTGTTCTTCAGGGACTTCCCGTCGAATTGGTTGTTGTTCCAATCTTGCCCCCATGACTCTTTCGTCAGGGGCTTGCCTTGGTGGTCTAACCTGATCTATACTTGGTTCTTCTCCCTGGATTATAACCTGGTTTGGCCTGCGTCGAACAGCAGATTATGGGGCGCCAAGGAAATCTGCTCTACGCTGACAGTTGTTGGTATGTTTGGGCATTGTCAGTGTTAGTCCTATTCACATTCTGTATTAAGGGAGAAAACATGGTATTCATTTCTCTAGCCAGAACTCCTACCATATCATGGTTACTGGCATCCATTTGTTGTCTAAAGGCTCCCTGGTTATTCGTTGTAAGGGTAGGTAATAGGGTGGGGACTCCTTGTGATTGGTTATTTCGACCTACATGGTTCATGCCAGATCCAGAATTTTGAATTGGCGAAATAACCGTATTATGTGGTTAAGTATATATGGAAGAATTGTTTTGAAGTCCCACCATGGCAGTAGATGGGATTCCATATGGGTAATCTCTCACAGGACTAAAGTTCTCGAATCCTGGTGGCCTAGGGGTTGAAATTGCAGGAGTGTCTGCCGCGCCTGACATAATAGGCATTGTTGTCGAATTATGTAAGGCCATGGATCCAGATGTTGGTATGGCCTGTGCATTAGGGGTTTTAGTGGATACATCAATCGAATTTGCTCCGATTGTGCCTGTTCCCTGGGGAGTGTCGCAACCTGAAAAAGGAGATGCGAAAAAACAACCGGCGAGAAAGAAATGACAGAAGAGTCGCCACTGTGCGTTATTTATCCCAAAGGAGGGAAAGGAAACGCTCGAAGTAAACCTGGAAAAGGGAAAGGAAAAGACAAGGTCTCGCAACCAAATCTTGGGTTCGGGAGTCGATTATGCGAAGGGAAGGTATTAGCACCCCTACGCATCCGCAGTACTCTACGGGATCCACTCTTGTTGTTCTTGTCTAAAGGGCGTGGGTTTATCTAATGTACTATCTACTAAAAGAAGGGTCAAAAGAAAATGACTCGCACGGATGTCGCATCTACTGCATACATATCTCATATGAATATGAGAATCAGAGTCTTTGTAGCTCGGCTACCTATGGGTTAAAGAGGAGTGTGCTCGCTAAGACATCACGTCTTATGCCTATGCATCTCATCTGGAAGGAGAATCAGAGCAAACCGTAGTTCGGCTAACTACGGGTTAAGGGTTGTGTTTTTTAGATGAACGACGTTACTACGCAATCTACCGGATGCTCGACCTTTGGAGACTTACTCGCCTGTAGTAGAAGGAGTTAACGTGTTATTAGGAGAAGAAAAATCAATGAGTTTGTTTGTGTTTTAGGAATGCTCGTGCAAAAAAGGAAGTCCTAGACGAAGGAACAGTGCTACCTTAATTGACATGCAAACGAGAGACTATACGAAGCCTAGCAATCCTATGGGGAGACGATCACACCATACAAAACAAACATGCATAAAGTAAAATGCCAACAAGGGGGTTCAAACATATATGGGTAGGGCTTTAGTCAAGAGGGGTCATATCAACCTCGACAAACAAGCCATGAAATAGGTAATCAAATGGGCTCTTAACCACTGACATTGAACGTTAGGGTGAGAAGATCAAAAGGGTAATGGGGATAAGACCTCATAGCTCTTAACCCTGGACAGGGTGAGCTCATGACAAAAAGTGGGGATTCAGAAAGGTGGAACCCTCTCCACTGGCTGACCGGACAAAAGATCTTGGGCTTTTGTTCTAAAGCATCGACACGTAGTATGAGCATAAAGAACGACACACTGAATAACGGGGGATTGATTACTAATCCCTTTTATCCGTCAATTGCCTCTTCAGGGAGGTCTTTAGCACTGATGCCTCTTCTTGGAGGTCTTTGGGCACAAAAGTAAACAAACAAAAGAAAACATTGCCTCCTATTGAGGTCTTCCAGCTAAGAAAGCGGTAAAATGCAGGAAAGATCAAGGATCAAGAGATCTACCACACGGATAAAGATCCGAAGTAATAACAGCTAAAGAAATAAGAAACCCAGAGATCTCTCGAGCTGGCACCATCAAAGAAAGCAAGTCAATACAGGTAATCGGAATAAATCTCCAAATGGTATCCCACAAATAAAGTGGAATGCCAAGCAAGCTATCCTTTCAGGAGTCATGTGAACCCTCACAAAAAACTCAACAAACAGGTTAGAGTGACAAGATGGGGTGCAATCAAGAGTTGCCCCAAATCAAAATGTAACCACATGAATCATGCCATTAAAATTCACAAAAAGAGCTCACAAAAAGCAACCAAGTGTAGGAGGCCTAAACCTCTTGTCAAACACATGCATCAAAAGGGTATCAAAATTCAAAGTCAGGGGGCAAGGATCCACACATCAAGACATGACATACATACTAAAACATGTGCCCACATGCAAAACCTAACGACACTCACTCTTCCAAATTCACCCATAATACCTCATACATTCAGAAATTTCAGGTTGAAAGTATAAAGTAGTGGAAATAGGGCATACCTGATTGGGGAGGATCGATTGAAATTGAATTGCACTGTTGGCTTTGCAGAACAATCTTAGGGTTTATATGAGAGGGAATTGATTCTTTGCAGATGAGTTCCCTTCAGTCTCTGGAGGTTGCTCTGAATTAGTTAAAATCTCTCTAGTGTTTTTCCACTGAATTTTTTTTAGAATTTATAACCTGATTTTCGTGGCTTTGTGGGCTCAAATGAGAGAGGTCCAAGTCCAAGATTTTTCTGTTATATTTTATTTATTTATTTATTTTTTTCGTTTTTCGTTTTTCTTTCGTTTTTTTATTTTTTATTTTTTTTTATTTTTTTCGTTTTTTTATTTTTTTTTATATATATATTTTTTTATTTATTTTCAAAACACGTGAACTTCGCCTAGCGAGCATGACAGTTCAAGAAATTCCTCTGAGCGTAGGTGATTCTGGTGGCTTTTCTTGGGACTCGCTAGGCGACCCATTCTGCTCGCCTAGCGAGCATGACAACTCATGAACAAACTTTTGCTCTTTCAAGATTAACGTTTTGACTAATGAATAGACCCCATTTGAACATGTTGGAAGTATCTCAAGCCATTCCCTTGTGTTGACTGATCACCCAGATAGGACCCACAAAGTGTCTTGGATGATATTCAAGCTTCTTGGATCTAATTCCGATTGACATGATGAAATGCAATATGAAATGTTAAATGACCTAAAAATGAATGCATGAATGAGGGGGCAAGTTTTGAGGTATTACAACTGCCCTATTCAATCAACCGGAGACCCGAAAAGAAGATAGCAGCGGCTTTCGCACTTTCGAGGTATCAAGGGATTGAATACAATAAAAGCCCGAAAATTTGCACTGAAGTGAAGTGAAGTAACAATGCCTGTCAGAATCGACAAAGAGGTGGTCTTGAAAGAAGAATCCGTCTGGTACGGTGAGAGTCAGTCTGAATACCGAAAAAGAATGTTAACCTGGATACCAAAATAAATGATAACACAGAAATAACCATGGCCTGAATGCCGCTCATCAGTCTGAATACTGGAAATGACTTCGATCTGAACATCAGAAGATATGAGATTATTAATATCGGTCTGAACACCGAGAGGCTGGCCTGAATGCCACAAGTTGCGTCGACCTGAATGTCGGAAACTTCTTCGATCCGAACATCGGAAAACTGGCCTGAACGCCACTTCGATCTGAATACCAGAAACTGTCCTGAATGCCACTTCGGTCTGAATACCGGAAACTGGCCTGAATGCCACAAGTTGCATCGACCTGAATGTCGGAAACTTCTTCGATCTGAACATCGGAAAACTGGTCTGAACGCCACTTCGGTCTGAATACCGGAAACTGTCCTGAATGCCACTTCGGTCTGAATACCGGAAACTGGCCTGAATGCCACAAGTTGCATCGACCTGAATGTCGGAAACTTCTTCGATCTGAACATCGGAAAATTGGCCTGAATGCCACTTCAGTCTGAATACCGGAAAAACTTCATGCCTGTCAGCATCGGCAGAAATAGGGAAAGATAATAGAGGCGGCGCATGGGCCAATGACACTTGCTAGGGATAATAAAGGTAAGTCATGAACAATCTTCAGTCTGAGTACTGGAAACAACTTATGGCTTATCACTTGTGATACCGAGAATGTTTTATGCTTACATGCGTATGTTTGAATTTTTCAATGGCGTAATGCTCCATGAAAATGGAAATGCTACGCGATTTGGGAGGATGCAATGCAATATGATTCTACATGCAGGGATGCGAAATGCTGGGTAGAATGCCAAGCCGAGGCAAGGGAATCTGCTAGGGAAATTATCACCATCTTTTGGACCCTGGCAAGGCTGTTGGAGATGCACAACGCAAAGAACTCTGAGGGGAAATGACCTGCCACACGGTGTTCTAGCAATGACGAAATACCGAGACTCTGACTGGGGAGAGAACGGCACTGAAAACCTTCTGTTGGGGAAAGTGATAGTGGTTCTGGCAACCATAATCTGCGAGAGAGACGACTTAGCAAGGGAAGCAAACACCGATACGGTACCGAGATTCTGCTTCAAGGAAAAAGACCATGGATCTTGCGTCGAGATCATCGATCTGGCATCGAACCCTAATGAGAAGCCGCTTCTACTGGGAAGATACAGTCTGACACTGTCAACTCCGCTGGGGATGTATAGTCTGGCACTGTCAACTCTACTAGGAAGTGTATATTCTGAAACAACCGCTTGGGGGAGGTACAACAGTGAGAGCCTGCTGGGGATCGAAGAATCCAATGCTCTGATCAGCTCTGCAGGGATAAGATACCAACTTCGACTGTTGGGGGAAAACATTCGCGATCATCGGCTGGGAGCCTTGAGGAAATGCCCCGAGGGTACCTGTTCTGAATAGACGATCTAAAGCACTTAACATTTACAACAATTTTAAATGTTTATTAAGCATGTACCTGTAAAGCTCTTATGTTTCATGATGCAATGTTTATCAAAAATTCGGACGTCATTTTTCCAAACAAAATAGTAAAATGAAAATGAAAACAGAGATGTACTAAATAACACGATTTTATTGATTGAGTGGCCTCTGAATAGGCATTTACATCCGGAAACAATCCCTGGAAAGAGGTAATCGCACAAAAGATAAAAACAGAAATTAATCTAATGGCAATGTGAAATGGATTTCTATTGGGTTCCAATTCTGCTATGACTTGCTCGTCTTCAAGATCCTCTAGATGATCAGCTTTCTGAAAAGAGTGATTGGATTGTTTCCTATCCTTCACAAGTTTCCAGTCATTGACACGAGATGAGATTCAGAACTACTCAGAACGCAGTCATTCGTTTAATCCCTAACTTTTGCCTGGATCGCCCTTTTCGGGTTTTCAATCCACCGGGATACCCATTTTTGCCTAAGTTGCCTTTTCAGGTTTTCAACTTACCGGGTGTACGATCTTTTCATTTTTAATCCCTAATTTTTACCCGAACCTTTTCATTTTCTTGGTTCGTCGGCATGCCCATTTTTGCCTGGACTATTCTTTTTACTGTCTAGCGGGTCTATTTTATGCGAAGTATTTTTTAACTGCGTCTGAGTTCACAGGGGAAGTGAAGTTTTCACCATCCATAGTTGCAAGCATTAAGGCCCCACCATCAAAAACCTTGGTGACAATATACGGTCCATCATAGTTAGGAGTCCACTTGCCCCTGTGATCTGTCTGAGGAGGAAGGATCCTTTTCAACACCAAATCTCCGACCTGGAAGCATCGAGGACGCACTTTCTGATCAAAGGATCTCTTCATCCGACTCTGATACAACTGCCCATGACAAATGGCTGCCATTCGCTTCTCTTCGATAAGACTCAACTCATTGAACCTTGTCCGACTCCATTCAGCTTCGTCTAACTTGACATCCAACAGGACTCTTAGAGAAGGAATCTCCATTTCAACAGGTAGGACTGCTTCCATACCATACACAAGGGAGTAAGGGGTTGCCCCGGTCGATGTATGTACTGAAGTACGGTACCCATGCAAGGCGAAGGGTAGCATCTCATGCCAATATCTATACGTAACTACCATCTTCTGCACAATCTTCTTTATGTTCTTATTTGCCGCCTCAACAGCACCATTCATCTTAGGGCGATAAGGGGAAGAATTGTGATGCTGAATGTTGAAGTTCTGGCACAACTCCTTCATCATTTTGTTGTTGAGATTAGAACCATTATCAGTAATGATTCTTTCGGGAATCCCATAGCGACAAATGATTTCTTTCTTGATGAAACGGGCAACCACATGTCTGGTGACATTCGCGAACGATGTTGCTTCGACCCACTTGGTGAAATAGTCGATGGCAACAAGGATGAAGCAATGCCCATTGGAGGCGGTCGGCTCAATCTTTCCAATCATATCGATGCCCCACATAGCAAAAGGCCACGGTGAAGACATCACATTCAAAGGATTTGGCAGCACATGTACCTTATCAGCATAAATCTGGCATTTATGACACTTCCGAGCATATTTGAAACAATCAGATTCCATGGTCATCCAGTAATATCCCGCTCTCAACAATTTCTTAGCCATTGCATGTCCGTCGACATGAGTACCGAAGAAGCCTTCATGAACTTCCTGCATTAACATGTCTGCTTTGTGTCTATCCACGCATCTGAGCAAAAACATGTCGAAGTTCCTCTTATACAGCACATCGTCTTTGTTCAAGAAGAAACTGCCTGCCAATCTTCTCAAAGTCTTTCTATCATTGTTGGATGCCCCTGCAGGGTACTCTTGATTCTTCAGAAAGCGCTTGATGTCGTGATACCAGGGCTTGTCGTCAACTACCAGTTCAGCAGCAAACACATACGCGACCCTGTCGAGGCGCATCACATCGATCTTGGGAGCGTGGTTCCACCGAATCACGTTGATCATGGAGGATAGAGTGGCAAGAGCATCTGCCATCTGGTTCTCATCACGAGGTATGTGATACAGCTTTACTGTTGTGAAGAAAGTCAATAGTCTTCTCGTGTAATCTCTGTAAGGGACCAGATTGGGCTGGAGGGTGTTCCAATCACCATTCACTTGATTGATCACTAGAGCTGAATCTCCGAAGATGTCCAGAGTCTTGATTCTCAAATCAATGGCTTGCTTAATACCCAAGATACAGGCTTCATACTCAGCTTCATTATTTGTGCACTCAAAAGTCAGACGAGCGGTGAAAGGCATGTGGGCACCTTTCGGAGTAGTAATGACAACGCCAATTCCACTTCCTCTGGCATTGACAGCCCCATCAAACAACAAAGTCCACTTTTCGTCTGGATCAGGTCCCTCCTCAACAACTGGCTCTTCACAGTCTTTCATCGTGAGGAACATGATGTCTTCATCTGGAAAATCAAACTTCATCGGCTCATAATCATCAATCGGCTGCTGAGCAAGATAGTCTGACAAAATACTCCCCTTGATGGCTTTCTGGGATGTATACTGGATATCGTACTCTGTCAGTACCATTTGCCAACGAGCAACCCTTCCGGTGAGAGCTGGCTTCTCGAATATGTACTTGACTGGATCCATCTTGGAGATCAATAAGGTTGTGTGAGTCAGCATGTATTGTCTCAATCGCTTAGCAGCCCATGCAAGTGCATAACATGTCTTTTCAAGCATTGAGTATCTCGACTCGTAGTCTGTGAATTTTTTACTCAGGTAGTAGATGGCATGCTCTTTCCTACGTGTCTCGTCGTGTTGACCGAGAACACAACCCATGGAAATGTCTAGTACTGTCAAATACATAACCAGCGGTCTCCCTGGGACTGGAGGCATAAGGATATGAGGATTCTGCAAATACTCTTTTATCTTCTCGAAAGCCCTTTGGCAATCATCATTCCACCTGATAGCCTGATCTCTTCTCAGCAATTTGAATATTGGCTCGCACGTGGCTGTTAGGTGAGAGATGAACCTTGCAATGTAGTTCAACCTCCCTAAGAAACCATAGACTTGTTTCTCTGTTCTTGGCTCAGGCATTTCATGTATCGCTTTCACTTTGGCCGGATCCACCTCAATCCCTTTTTCACTAACAATAAAACCCAACAGTTTTCCAAATCTCACCCCAAAAGTACACTTGTTCGGATTAAGCCTCAACTTGAATTTTCTCAAACGCTCAAACAATTTCTGCAAATTCACCAAATGTTCTTCTTCCGTCTGAGATTTGCCAATCATATCATCAACATAAACCTCGATTTCATGATGAATCATATCATGGAAAAGAGTCACCATCGCTCGTAGATATGTTGCTCCGGCATTTTTCAAACCAAACGGCATCACCTTGTAGCAGAAGGTGCCCCATGGGGTTATGAATGTTGTATTCTCCATGTCTTCTGGTGCCATCTTAATTAGATTATAGCCAGAAAAGCCATCCATGAAGGAGAATACCGAGAACTGAGCTGTGTTATCCACCAAAACATCGATGTGAGGTAATGGGAAATCATCTTTAGGACTAGCTCTGTTCAGATCCCGGTAGTCAACACACATCCGTACCTTTCCATCCTTCTTAGGTACTGGAACGATATTTGAAACCCATGGCGGATAATTTGTGACTGCTAGAAACCCTGCATCCAACTGTTTTTGCACTTCTTCCTTTATCTTGACAACCATCTCTGGTCTTGTTCTTCTGAGCTTCTGCTTTACCGGAGGACAACCTTCTTTGAGAGGCAAACGGTGTACCACAATATTTGTGTCAAGCCCTGGCATGTCTTGATAAGACCAAGCGAAGATGTCAACATATTCTTGCAGCAATTCAATCAGCCCCTTCTTCACATCGTCTTCCAAAGCAGCCCCTATCTTGATTTCTCTCTTGGCGTCCTCGGTGCCGAGATTAATCACTTCAACAGACTCTTGATGCGGTTGAATGACCCTTTCCTCCTGTTTTAATAACCTGGCAAGTTCTTCAGGGAGTTCACAGTCTTCATCACCCTCTTTTTCAGCTTGAAAGATTGGATTTTCAAAGTCGAAGCGAGCCATAGAAGAACTGTTATCAATAGGACCCGGTGATGTGCATCTGCATGAGTGATGGTATGTGCTTATGAGTGTGAACAAGGAATGAAAACTAAACAAAACATTGTCAAATATATTTTTTTGATTTTTGAAAACTGCAAAAATTGAAAGACAGTGAACAAAATATTTGAATGCAAAAAGACGTCCTTTATTTAGGATAAAAAATGCCGGTATTCGCATAGATGAGCCCTACAATGAGTCATTATGTAAAACCCAGATAAAAATAAGATAATTATTTAATTTAAGTTAATATTATATTTTATAATTTAATTAAATAATTGGAATTATTGGATTATTATTATTATTATTATTATTGGAATAATAATTATTGGAAAATATATATAAGTTGGAAATAAGAAAAGAGTCCCATTTGGTAAAGAAAGGGTTTCACGTGAAAAGCAGAGAAGCGGCTGAAAAGAGGAAAAGGGCAAAGAGACAGAGCAAGAGGAAGAAGGTTGGAGAAGAGAAAAGCTTGAAGCTTAAAGATTCGCCGGATTAACTCAGGTAAGGGGGGTTTATCGTCGTTTAATGGGTATTATGGGTTAACATGTAATGGGTAGTGATGAACCGTTGATTTGACCCTAATTGGGATGTTGAATGCTGAAAAATTGTGTTGGATAAGTTGTGTTAAAACTGAAATTGAATCTGTAATTGGATGGGTAGTGATTTTCCGAAAACGTAGCTTCTTACGGAATTGGAATCGGAGGTCCGGAAGTCCTCCAACGGCGGAAAATGCGGAGAATTCTGCATTCTGCTTCGTGTTAGCGCAGGAACAGCTTTCTGTCTTGCGTTAACCGGTTAGCCCAGGGTGTTAACCGGTTAACACTGTTATGAATTGTGAAAAATTGCTGTTTTGTCTGCGTTAACCGGTTAACCCAGGGTGTTAACCGGTTAACACTGTTGTGATTTCTGAGAAATTGTCGTTCTGCCTGCGTTAACCGGTTAACCCAGGGCGTTAACCGGTTAACACTGTTAAAATTGACCAGGAAGCGTGTTCTGTCCTGCGTTAACCGGTTAACCCAGGGCGTTAACCGGTTAACACTGTTGGAAATTGGAAAAATTGATATTTTAATGTTGTGAACATAATTGGTGATTGGCCTATATCGGTGTGTGATATAGTAGGGATTGTTTCCCGTTGTTTTGAGTATGATAGGTGTTAGTAGAGTGTGCTAATACTGTGACTGAATTATTTGGCATGACATAATATGATTATGAGATAAATATGCTGATGATGTGTGAAAATATGCATAATGTTGTGAATGTATATATTATGTATGTAATTGTGGATGGACTGTTTTATGGCTTAGAGTGTGAGTATATGTCCATTGTGGATTGTTGCTGATGTTGCATGCTAGGTGATTTGGCATAGCATAATGTGGCCTTTATGGTGGTAGCTAATTCCCATGGTGAGGAATTAGTGATGTTAGTCATTTTGGACTGTTGTTGATGTTTGCATGCTAGGTGATTTAGCGTGCATAGCATGGCCCTTGGGGTGGTAGCTAATTCCCATGGTGAGGAATTAGTGATGTGAGTCACTAGGTCTCAAATGAGTGGGACTAGTGAGCTTGGTAGCCGTACCTGGATTTGATCGGTGAAGTTGAACTATATGTTCACGAATAGTCGGTACCGCATGCATGGAGTCTCATTGCATAATGTATGGATGGCGTATAATATGAATGGATGTATTCCAATATTATACGTGTGTTTGTGGTTGTGTTGAGTATGCGTATGATCATGAGTTGATGTTGTCGTTGCTGAAGTTGTGATATAATTAGGGTGATGAAATGTATTATTTACTTAACATTACATGATATTTTATAATGCTTATTATATCGATTGAGGAACTCACCCTTACAACTATTTTTCAGGTAACGAGCAGTGATTGAGTAGGAGCTAGTACTTGGAGTCTAGTGTAGTTCCTTAGTGAGTCATGCTCTGGTAGATGTAACATCGGGAAGGGATGTTTTAATTGTTATATTGTTGGTCGTTGAACCAGTTTACATGTAATGTGTTACATGTTTTGCATGATTGATTTGATTTCTATCCGCTGTGAATTATGAAATGTTTATTTGGATTAAATAAAGAGCATGACAGTTATTTTGGTGAATGGTGTGAAGTGATTGTGTGACACCCTTAATTGCATATCTACTCTGATTGATATATGTTGTTATTTTAATTAAATATTTG